>NC_053027.1:271015752-271139993 GCF_003073215.2 Triticum urartu
ATCAAGTTTCAAATCCCTTTTCAACCGGAGTGCTGCCCGAATTGGTTCTTCCTTGTTCCTCTTTTCTAACGGAGTGCTTTCAACTTCGTTTATCTCCGTTGTATTCTTTTCTTGAAATGGTTTAACAACTCAAGGTTCTTTGGTTTCACTCGTTTGTCAAAGAAGCAACTTAGTTTTTCCTCTTATCTTCCTCTTCCGTTTTCCCCTCCGGTGCCATCCTAGATCTCGGGACGAGATCCTCTCGTAGTGGTGGAGTGTTGTAACACCCCGAGACCGTTGCGCCAGGTGTCTTCCAGTTATTCGCTGTTGTTGCCTTGTCATTTGTTTGCGTGCCATGCATTTCATATCATGTCATCATGTGCATCACATTTGCATACGTGTTCATCTCGTGCATCCGAGCATTTTCCCCGTTGTCTGTTTTGCAATCCGACATTCCTATGTCCTCCGGCGCCCCCATTTGCCTCTTTTCGTGTGTGGGTGTTAAACTTTCTCAGAATGGACCGAGATTTGCCAAGCGGCCTTGGTACACTACCGGTAGACCGCCTGTCAAGTTTTGTGCCTGGAGTTCGTTTGATACTCCAACGGTTAACCGGGGAACCGTAAAGGCCTCATGTGTGTTGCAGCCCAACACCCCTCTAAAGTGGCCCAAAACCCATCCAAACCCCCTCCATCCTCTCGGCCGTTCGATCACGATCGTGTGGCCGAAAACCGCACTCCATTTGGACTCTCCTAGCTCCCTCTACCTATATATATGTGATCCCCTCCGAATTTTTCGCGCAGTCCAAACCCTACAGCTCTCCTTCCCCGCGCCACCGGACGCGTCTGCGCCGCGCCGGACATGTCCACCGCAGCCTCCACCTCACCCCGGCCAATCGCAGGCCGCCACCTCAGTGTCGCCGCCACCTGGACCTATCCCCCACTTCAATGTGTCGCCGCCTCTCTCTCCTCCACCACGGGGCCCGCGAAGCCCGGGCACGGCCCGCTCGAGCCCATCCGGCTGCGCCACCGGCCGGCGCCTGCCGTGTCGCCCGCTCGCCTGCCGCCTCCTCCGCCGGCAATCGCCGCTGACCACTGCCGGCGACCTCCACCGCGCCGCCTTGTGCGCCTCGCCGCCCCGCTCGTCCACGCGCGCCGTGCCGCCCGCTGCTCCACCGCACGCGCCCCCGCCGTCCTTGCTGCTCCTCCGGGCCTGCACAACGCCTCCACCCCGCCACCGAGCGCCGGCGCCGCCGCCGCGTCCCCGCCGCCGTTCGGCGTCGCCTAGCCGGCAGAGCCGCCCTCCGTCGCTCCTTGTCGCCGCTCCGGCTAGTAGGGCCTCGCCGGAGCCCTGACCACGCCCCACCTCCGTCCGGATATGGCGTCCCGCTTCTCTGGCGACCTCCTCCACGCCAAATCCGGCGGGTTACTCCGGCGAACCTCGAGATCCGCACCAACCGTAGATCTGTACCGGAGGTTGACCTCGTTTCATCACTAAGTCCTTTTTCTGCAGTATTTTGAGCCCCTGTTCATCGCATCACAACATCATCACCGTTGCTCCGTTTTGCGTCCATGAGATATCAAAATGTTCATCATGATATCCTCTTAGTTTTGTTCCATTGCACCATGCTTTTTTGAGTCCACTTTTATGCCCAAATTGTTGATGCAAGAGTGCTATAAAATGTTAGTTGCTGATTCTTATCAGATTATGAGCATTTGTCATTTTTGCCATGATTATTGTGTGCTGCATATGGGCATGAGCTCTACATGTGTTTTGTTATATGCCATTCCATCTTTACAGGGGTGTATGACATGTATTTTTGTGATAAATGGGGTGACTAGCACAAGCATGCAAAGTAGCTCTCGTGATGTTGCTGATTTCAGAGACTTAGAATTTCACCAAGTCTTTGTCTGCTGTTATTTTTATGCCATCTATTCATGTTGCTATAGAGAGATCCATGCTTCTTTTGAGTATGTTCAGTAAGGATGATTTTGAGATATGGTTGTGCGCTATCCATCCATGTCCCTGTTTGCATTTATGGAGTAACCTAGCATGACCCAATCTTGCTCTACTTTTGCTATAAAATGTTCATGGCAGATTGTTTACGTGTTAATAAATTTTGCCAAGGTTGTTGTAGTTGATCCATGCATGCTAGGAGATTGTTCTTGCCATGGTTAGCTTCTTGATCATGTCTTCTTGCTGGTAGTATGCTTATCTTGTCATGCCATTCCTTGTGTTGAGTGCATCGAGCTCACAAACATGCCTTCATAATTCTGCTTATGCCATGTCCAGTTTTCTGCTAAGTCTGAATGTGTTAACGAAACTTGCTATGTTTACATGGGTGCCAACATATCTTCTGATCCTTTTTGGCTTATGGTCAGTAAGGGCCTTTTGTTATATGCTTTGAGTAGATTCATGCCATGCCTTGTATTGCTATGTTCTGTTCCTATAGCATGTTGATATCTTGCTCTAAACATTGCTTCCTGATGTTAATTCCTGACATGTTATTTTCACTAAGTCTGTGATGCTATTATCTTTTGCACTTTTGCCATGCTTGTTTGAACCTGCTGTCGGCGTTCTGGGAATGGGGGTCCCCAGACTTGCCTGCCCGCGGCCTACGGCATGGCTCAAAGGGGGGCCCAGCGCGGCCCATCTTCACCAACACAAACCCAAGACCCTCGCGAGGGGCCAAGCCTCGCGGGGCGGACGACGCGGAGCTTCCTCAGGCGCGGCCTCGTCAGGCTGGCTCACCAGGAGGCGGAGAGATCAAGGAGGGGTACCTCACGAGGTGCCCGTGACGCAAGCCGTGACGACCGGGGGCGCCAGGCGGGTGCCAGCCCGCGCAGTGTCCTCCCTTCCTCTTTGGTGCAAAGGGGGCAAGCGCAGCCGCAGAGTATAGAGGCATCAGGCAAAGGTTGCCATTTCGGTGCAACGAGACCAAGACTAGGAAGACTACGAGACGGAGGTCACCGTGGAGCCCAAGACGGCGTCATCACCAGAGCTTTGCGCAGGCGAAGACTACTTTTGTCAGGATAGCTGATACTAGCTGTCCCCCTTCAAATTAGCCCGCCATTGTTGGCTCCCTTCCCGCTCGATATTTGGGAAGAGGACCAGGGCCTCTATAAATAGGACCAGCCACCCACAGAGCTGGAAAAAAAGAAGAAAAAGAGAGAGTTGGCCGGGGGGTTGGAAGGATAGAGAAGATCAGAAAGAGAGGGAGAGAAAGGTGACTGAGCTCCTCCCAGCAGTTCATCGCCCCAGCTAAGAACAGACCCTCGCGAGGCTGTTCTTCCTTGTATTGTTCATCATCATCAGCCCAAGAGGCAATCCACCACACCACACACTGGAGTAGGGTATTACACCACAACGGTGGCCCGAACCAGTATAAACCCTGCGTCTCTTGTGTTGTTCTTTCCATAGTTCAGATCCTAGCAAGGCAGAGGGGTGCAGGTAGGTAGGAGGTGAAATCTCCGCGCGCACCCCAGTGTTCGAACCTTAAGGGTCTGCCGGAACCCGAAATCCGACATTTGGCGCGCCAGGTAGGGGTGCCCCGGGATTTGTCTTCCACCACCCCGTTCTCCTCCGACCATCATGCCCATGTCTGACGCTTGTCGGGCCCGCGCCGAGCGCCGGGCCGCGCTCGCTTCCCGCGTCGCCCAGACGGCCCCTGTCGGCGGGTGTCCTCGCCGTTCCCCATCACCTGCCGTCAACGCCGCCACCGGCCCGGCGGGGGACGAGCAGCAAGTATCGTCCCAGCATCCGTTCGTGCGGCAAGACGGCCGCACCGCGACTCCCTCGCTCACCACAGCTGGTTCTTCGTCCCGCGCGCTCCGCGTGCCCATGGAGGCTCGGGCTGCACTCATCGCAGCGAACGAGCTCCTGCGCTACCGTCCCGTCGACGACGTCTACGAAGAATGGCTCGACCGCGTTGCCGAGCTCGTCCGCGCCGAAGGGGGCTCTCCTGCGCCGCCCGTTCCGCTGCACCGCACCCCGCCCCGCGCGGGCAATGAAGCTCCGGCGGCGCCCCGGCCGCCTCCTCCTCAGGAAGGCGCCATGGCTCCAAGGCGCGTGGCCCCTGGGCGGAACCCGCTCCGTCAGGCGCCAGGGTAGCAAGAGCAGAGCTGTCAAGAAGTCCCTCGCCCGCAAGAAGCTGCCCGGGCGCTCCCTGCTCCAGCACGTCGTGACCATGCTCCTACTCCTGCGCGTCAAGACCCCGCGCTGCTCCCAGCTGCTGCGTGTGGGGATATGCAAGACCAAGTTCCCCGTCATCCAAGGCCTCCCATGGCCACAGCAGGCTGCTGCGCCTTCACCGCCGAGCTACGCAACGTCGCGTGGCCCGGCAAGTTCAAGCCAGACTTGCCTCCTCGCTACGACGACACGACTGACCTTGCAGAGTTCCTCCAGCTCTACGAGCTGGGCATCAAAGCTGCCAACGGAGACGAGAAGGTCATGGCGAACTGGTTCCCCATGGCACTCAAGGACGGGGCCCGCACCTGGCTCCTGAACCTGGCTCCAAGCACAATCTCCTCCTGGGACGAGATGCGCACCCACTTCATCGCCAACTTCCAAGGCACTCGCGACCGGCCACCCGCAGTGAGCGACATGCGCCGCATCAAGCAACATCCCGGGGAGACCCTGCAGAAGTACATCCAGCGCTTCAACAACGCGCGCCTCAAGATTCCCAAGGTGACTGAGGAGGCCATCATCTCGGCCTTCTCCGACGGCGTGCACGACGTCAAGATGAGGGAGGAGCTGGCGATGCATGAGGACCTGTGCACTTCCTTGGAACTATTCAACCTGGCAACCAAGTGCGCCAGGGCCGAGGAAGGCCGTCTCTCCCTCCTCGAGTTGCCTGCCGCAGACCCAGAAGAGAAGAAGCCCAAGGCCAAGGATGTGAAGCGCAAGGGGGCTGCCGTGCTGGCGGCAGAACCAGACACCAAGTGGGGCAGAGATCAGCCCGAACCTTCCAAGGGCAGCCGGTACTGTGTGTACCACGACCTCCACACCCACAACACCAACGAATGTCAAGAGCTCCGAGCCGTGCGAGAAGGAAGGATTGGCCGTCGCCCTGACCGCAGTGACCAGAGCTACGGCCGAGGAGGAGGAAGGAACGCAGGACGCTGGGAAGACCGTGGCCCGTGCCAAGGGTGGCGCGATCAACCTCGCGAGGATCGCTGGCAAGACCCGCCTTGCGAGGGAGGCTGGAGAGATCAGCCTCGCGAGGGAGACTGGAGGGATCAGCCTCGCGAGGATCGCCCACAAGGCAACACAGGCCTCCCACCGCTGCCGCCGCAGCCAAGGAGAAACGAGGACCACCACCAGGACGAGGGGGCTGGGGGCTTCCAGGAGCCGCGCGCGATCGCCTGCATCCTGGGCGGGGCACAAGCCCCAGCCTCTCAGTGCATCTTCAAGCAGTTCGCCCGCGATGTGAATGCAGTCCTCCCCAGGCTCGAAGCCACGCGCCCTCTCAGGTGGTCGGCGTGCGCCATCACGTTCAGCTCAGCAAATCAGCTCAAGTGTGCGGCTACAGCCGGAGTCCTCCCGATGCTTTGTTCCCCAATCATCAGCAACGTGGTGGTCACCAAGACCCTCATCGATGGTGGGGCAGGGCTCAACGTCCTGTCCATGGAAACATTCAACAACCTCCAAGTGCCCTACAGCCAGCTTTAGCCAACCAAGCCTTTCTCCGGTATCACCGACGGCTCCACGGTCCCGATTGGGCAGGTTCGCCTCCCTGTCACCTTCGGGGCACGCGACAACTACCGCACCGAGCTTATCGACTTCGATGTCGCTCACATTCGCCTGCCGTACAACGCCATCCTTGGGTACCCAGCGCTGGCCAAGTTCATGGCCGTAACTCACCATGGCTACAACGTCCTCAAGATGCCAGGAAGCGGCGGAGTCATCACGGTGCCATGTGAAGAGAAGGACGCGGTGTGTTCCCTGGAACGAGCCTTTCAGGCCGCGTCACTGGAAGACCCGGATCATGGAAGCAGGAGGCCTCCCGAGACCGCCCCTAAGAAGAAGAAGACATCGTCCGGCCCGACCACTCAGGAGGCAGGCCCCTCTGGGCCCGCGCCAACCCAGGGGGAACCTCCTTCCATTGCATAGGAAAGCGCGCCCGGCGCCCTCCTCAGGCAGGGCTCGGGGGCTCTCCCCTGGAGGGCCACCGACCTAGCTAGGGTCACGAGGGAGGCGCTTGGGCACCACATGGAGGCGTGTTTCGAAGCACATTTCCCTCAAGAAGGAGCATGGCAAGGAGACCCAGACCCTCAGGAGTTCGTCAGCAAGGCCATTCAGGAGCTACAGGAGTCAAGAGTCATGAAAGGCGGCCGCCGCCTACCAGCACTGGCTCCCCATCCAGGCGAGGATGGTGGACTGCGCGTCTGCATCGACATACTAGGGCTCAACCGAGTCGCCTCTCTGGAGCACCTCTAGCCCTCGCGAGTGGGGCGCTGCGGAGGCCCACCCCACAGCTACGTTCGCATGCCTTACGGCTTGCCGAACGTGGCTGACATGTACCAGCGCCTCATGAGGGGCATCACGGAGGCACGAGAGGTAGGGCGTTCCGGAGCCCTGGCAGGGATGGAGATGGCCCGTGAGGAGCCGCCAGCGCCTCCGGAGCCTCCCGAGGCCCCTGGGCCTGGGGGCTCGTGAGGATCGGCTCCCGCAGCCCACCGAGCCTGCTACACCAACGCTCCTTCGTCCTCAACATTATCAGGTGACATCTTTCGAGTTTTGTTTCCAGCTGGGAGCGCCCCCCCAGGGCTGCATTATTCCCAGGCCGCGTGGGTCCGTCCCTGTGGCGTGTATCCCTTTTTATTCCATGTTGTTAGCTTACCTTGTTGGGGGCGCCCCTCGGGCTGCATGATCCCCAAGCCGCTTGGGCCAGGCCCAGCGGCATGTATCCCGTTTGCATTTATTTCCGATTATGCGTTAGACCCACCATGCTTGATTATTTGATGCCGGTCCACGGCACCTCTTCTTCTCCATGCCGACCACTTGCACGTTAAAGGGGGGCGGTACCTGAGCATCGCGACTCAGGGCTCTTACTGGCTCTCCAGCCCTCACCCTCTGGCCTTGTCCATGGCATCGCGACCTAGCATACCAACGACGGCTGAGACCAGCTCGAGGGCCGGGACCCGAGGACGTAGAGTGCCGACATCTAACCAATTTGCAGGGACACATCACAAGATAAGGCCCAGTGCCAGGCGCAACCCGCCTAGAGGTAGGGCCCCGTGAGTCCCGCGCTGGCTCACGGGTGCCCAGATACACCTCGCCAGGCCCTACCGTGCCAGCCACGTGTCAGGGCGGGGCTGTACACGCCCCGGGGGCTCCTCCTGGAGGGGCCCCCCTCCCTCGTACCAGTGGAAGCACCATGCTCCGTGCTGGCTGACAACACTGCCGAGGAGCGGCTATGCCCGTACACATACGGTAGCGCTATGCTCCGCACTGGTGATAAACAACTAAGGGTGGCCCCCGGGCCGCACCAACCTCAGGGAGCCCAGAGCTCAGTGTCTAGCCTCATCGTAACGCCTCCCCTCGGGAGTGCTGCGCGAGGGGGATGGGCACGGGGGCTGCGCCTGGGTCACACCCAGACGCACGCCGCCCAGCCAGGTCCCCCCGGGCCTGGTTCGTGGCGCGTCTCTCCCCGAGCGGAGCCAAGGTACGAAGGCCGTTTGAGCGTCAAGGGGGACTCCTGAGCATCGCGACTCAGGAGCCTAACTGGTCACGTAGCCCCTCACTCCGTGGCCCCGTCCTGGTTTCCGGTCGGGACCAACGCTAGGTGAGGTACGCGTGCGGCCGGGCTCTGCAGACGTAGAATGGTAGATCCACCCGCATCACACCTCCCTACTTGCTGTTCGTGCGTCAAGGGGGACTCCTGAGCATCGCGACTCAGGAGCCTAACTGGTCACGTAGCCCCTCACTCCGTGGCCCCGTCCTGGTTTCCGGTCGGGACCAACGCTGGGTGAGGTACGCGCGCGGCCGGGCTCTGCAGACGTAGAACGATAGATCCACCCGCATCACACCTCCCTACTTGCTGTTCGTGCGCCAAGGGGGACTCCTGAGCATCGCGACTCATGAGCCTAACTTGTCACGTGGCCCCTCACTCCTTGGCCCCGTCCTGGTTTCCGGTCGGGACCAACGCTGGGTGAGGCATGCGCGGGGCCGGGTCTGCCGGCGTAGAACATAAGCAAGTAGGAAGGAAAGGCACAAATTTCAAGAAGTTCAAAAGCAAATATTACAGTCCACACTGTTATCTCGATGCCAAACGCAAGTTTAACGCCTCCCCGAGGCATGATACATGTGCAGGAATTAAAGGCAGGACAGGAGCCGCGACGAAGTCACTTGTCGGTGATGGAGCGGCGCATATTGAGTACGCCTCACGGAGCGGTGGGGTCGGCAGTGCCTTGCTTCGGCTTGGTGCTGAAGGCCCGGAACTTCCCCAACAGGGCCTCTGCGCGACCCTTCACGGCCTCGTGTCACACCCTGATTTTCATGCCACTACACTAAAGCTAACAATCATGATAAAATGTGGTTTGACAAAAACTTTTGAGTGTTTTGGACCTTGCCTTGATTGGTTTTTGTCTGCTGTTTGCAAGTGCTCTAAAAATCAAATAAATCCTCCAACTCCTATTCTTCATCTCCTTGCTCCAAACTCTTGAACCAATGATCATGCCATGTGTATAGGACATAAAAATAATTTCTTACAAAAATAATTTGGCCAAATAGTATTTTTTTAAAAATTAGTTTTTCAAAAACCCCTGAATTGAGGTTTGCACTGCAAGTACTTAATTAAGGGAAGTAAAAATCTTTCCAAAAATATTTTTGACTCCTATTAGATATAGGATACCCAGAAACCACAAAAAGATAATTTTAAAAGTTATTTTTCTATTTTATTGAAAGTATTTTTCTTAAGGCTAGAAATGGTCTGAAATAGGTTAAAATTATTTAAAAGCTTTAAAAATATTTGAGAAAAATTAGGGAGACTCAATGGACATATATTTTCCATATATATGAGTTTCAACTTATGGTCATGATCAAAATATTGGACAAAACCCTCCAGAACCATTTCAGCTCATTTCAAATATTTGAAATATTTCTATAAGAAATATTTTCAAATAAATCTAGGAAAATTCTAGCATGTCACATATGACATTTTTGATGATCTTGCCAAGTACCATGTCATGGAGAATAGTATAACCCCATGAAAACCTCTCAAAACCACTTCTGTCCTTTTCAAGTTTGAACAGCTTTGCACTGTCAAACATGTCCAAATGCTCTCAAACTTGGTGCACATTCTCAAATGGTGTAATAATGGATCTAGACCAAATGGCACAAGTTTGAGCGAATTTTATCTTGATCAAAGTACCCCAAAACCCTTTCTGTCCAGAACCAAATTTGAACAACTCTACATTGCCAAGTGTGTCCTTTTGATCTGAATTTTTGTGGACATGTTCAAATCCTCAAATGATGACACTAAACCAAGTGGTGCATCAAGGAGAATAGTTTTGGATGACTAAATCTTGAAAAACCCATTTCTGTTGATTTCTAGGGTTTACAAAAGTTGCACTGGCAACTTTGCCCAAATGAGCTCAAAATTGGTGGAAGGCCCTAATTATATGAGAAATTTCACCCTGTGGAGTCTCATGGCAAATGGAAATCATCTGCTTGCCCAAACCACCATCAAACACCTTCTGGCAGAAATTTAAAATGCATGTTTTGGCCATTTCCACTAATCTCCATGAGCTAAGCTTTCTCCCACGGCATCATCTGGTCCTCCACTAACCCCTGCGTCTTTCCCTGCCCAAGGAGCCATGATGATTGGTGGTGAAAAGCTCTTTTTCCCTCTCTGGACAGCACCATTTCTCTCTCTCTCTCAACCTCCCTCCTCACTCCAGTGGATCCCCAGGGCATCCAATGCCATTGTCACATTGTTTACTCCCACCTGCAGCTTCCAGACACAAGTGGGCGCGTGAGGACGCGAGAAAAAGCCGCGGGTGCCGGCCATTTGCGCGCTCTAGAGCACGTCAGCGTGCTCCCGACCGTTGACGCTGCACTCCCCCACCACCTCGAGCCTCACCCGCGCGCCAGAAGGACCACCTCGGCGTCCACAACACGGCAAGCTGCCGCCCCCTCCTTCCTCTCTCCCCCCTGCCCGTCCCACGCATGGACAGAGCGCCGCCTAGCTCCGCCACTCTCTGCTCAAGCACGTGTCCCACCCTCGAGCTGCCCCGCTCCTCCTCTCTCTTCCTGGCGCCCTGCTCAACGCCCACGAGGGCCGCAAACAGCCCCGAACCGCTTCCCGTGGCCACCATGGCCATTTCCGCGGATGCCCGTAGGCCACGTCCACGGTGAGCCATGGCCTCGCCATTTAAGGGCCCCCGAGGCCTCCCTCTGGATCCCCTTCGCTCTCTCTCCCTCCCAGCGACCGCCTGGACCAAGCCAACTCCCTCCTCGTGCCCTCCATCCACCACCATGGCCAGAGCCTTTCCGTCGGCCTCCGCCTAAATTCGCGCCCACCACCCCTCCTCCTCCCCTCTAGACCGCACCAGAGCACTTCCACCATCACCACGGGCCCCTCCCGCGCTTCTCCCTCTCCTCTCCATGGCCATGCCATCGAGTTCCATCACCACCGTCGGCCTTGCCCGCCGCGGCCGAGGATGCGCTCGTGTCTGGCCATCCCTGCGGTTTTGGCGCACCTTGGAGGATGCGGCACACTCTCCTGAGCACGCCGGTACGCCGGGCGTCGCCGGAGGTGGCCGGTACCGCCGGGGAGATCACCGGCGCCTGCTCGGCCTCGCCTCCCCCGCCTCTGCCTGTTCAAGCGGGAGGAAGGCGAAGGCATGAGTGCTGGGCCCCGCACGTCGGTGACCCAGCGGGTGGGCCCTGACCGTTTAAGTGGAAACGGCTTCGGCCGGATCCGCCTCCCCTGCGCGAAGGCGTACTCCCGCAAAGCCGCCTTCGACATCACCACCTCTGCCCACGCAGCCGTGGCACTGGGCCGGCCCACAGTCTATCTGTCGCCTTGTGCGCAGGATAAGGTTAAAGCCTTATTCCCTTTTTCCTTTTCAAGTCAACTTCAAAAATCCATAAATAATTCATGAGAGCTCCAAATCCAATGATTCAAATTTCTAGTAGTTTCTAAATTCATGCCCTATATCATGGTGCTATTTTAACATTTTTCCAGAAGTATTTCTTTCACAAATAATTATCAAATACCATTTTTCCATTTCTGTCATGAACTTTAGAAAATCATAGAGGGCTCAAATTTGATCCAAATGCCATGATTCAAGATCCTAGATACTTCTAAGTTCATAACTTAGTTTTTCAACATTTTTCCTAATACTTTCTGTGCCACACAAGATAATGAGCCATTTCTTCATATTTGTCAACTTTGCAAATTCATAGGAAAATCATTTCAACTCCAAATCCAGTAAAACCAATTCCTAGATGCTTCTAAAATCATCCTTTGTTAAATGGGTGCCTTTGCTCATTTTTCAAAAATATGTTTCTGTACACTTCTTGCAAATCCATAAACCCCTTGATTCCATCATATCAAAATGTTTAGAAATATCCACTGACCCAATTCCAATGAAACCACTCTGGTTATTTTTCATATAACCTGAGATGTTCTAGAAAAGTCAAATCAATATTTTTAGAGCACTTTTATTTTCTACCTTGTTGTGTTGCTTATTGTGGTTGCTTTCGACGATAGTTGACAAAGTAGATGAAATGCTCGGAGTTGGACCACAGATATTTGAAGACCTCGAAGACTTTGTTAAAATAGGCAAGCAACCCTTTGACCATGTCTATGAAACCCTTTTTATGCATGTCATATAGCACTTTATTAGTGTTGCTTCGGAATCATGATGAGATGGTAACCACTTTGGTAGGTTGCCTTCGTTACTTCCTCGTTGATACCTACATTATGCATGACCCTACCTTCTTATGAGGGTTATGCCGGTGGGAGTAGATAGGATGCTAAAGTAGTTGCTACGCAAAAAGGGACGGGAATATGCATGGTGATGGAGACAAAGTATTTTGAAAGGACTTTTCGAAAACCCCGTCGGGTGCCACTTATGCCCGAGGGAGATAATGAGATGGGTAACCACTTGATGACGAAGTGGTGTACCGAGGCAAGTGTGTGTGTGTTTCTTTCAAAAACGGATTGGTTTAAGTTGCGACCGTCATTCCAACCTTACATGCGCAACCACTCTACCCTTATATGGGAAAGGGCATTATTGATTACCTAGGCCAATACTAGCTTGGAGCCCGCATTACTAGTGACGGGGGAGAGTTGGTGCTCTCTCTAGGGACGGGGTCGTGCCAGGTAGGGCGGCCAAGAACATTTTTATGGGGCACCGGACACACCGTTGGTACCCCGTGCCAGTGGTATGTGATGAATATAGGAGCGAGGCTCCACAATTTTAAGTTGTGAAATGTTGGGCACGGCGGTTACTACCAATCGAGTGGACTCCATGTTAGTGTCGTCTAGGGAAAGATAGTGATCGGGTGCTTACCCCGGGTACTTGAGGTACCGCGGGTCGTGGATGACAGGGAAGTTCCCCAGATCTTGTGGGTAAAGTGTGCAACCTCTGCAGAGTGTAAAACTATTCGAATAGCCATGTCCACGGTCAAGGACAGTTGGGTAACCACTCTTGGGCTACGTCCACTTGTTTTCAACCAGTGTGTAAGTGGGAAGAACTACTTGGGTCAAGTCAAAGGACTTGACATGATTGAGTTGGGTTGATGCCCACTCTATTTATGTTGATATCTGTAACCTGTCCTCATGAATTCTCCTGATGCATGTCTTACAAGTTGTTGAACATGTCATTGCACTCAAAACTAGCTTTCCACAAAAATTTACCTATATCATGCATTGTTGTATCTTGAACCAAAACATGGGTTGCTTGCGAGTACATTCAAAGTACTCATTGGCTTGCCACTGGTTATTTTATTGACTAGGCATGAAAGAACAGGATATGATGAAGAATACTTCGTGACGAACATGCGAGCTAGGACGCTTCCCAGTCAGAATGCCTGTAGGGTTAAGGCAGATGGCATGGATCCAAGTTATCGACAAAGATTTCCGCTGCGATGTTATACTCAAGACTCGGCCATAATGGTCCTACTTGTGCAATACGGTATGTATGGATGTAAGACTCTCGTTATTCAGCTTCTGTGTGTTCAGTGAGCATTGATCTCTGGGATCACTGTACATGTGCATTCGGTGATCACGACTTATGAGTCGGGGTCCCCACACCTTGGTAGCGGCAGCGGCACGCTCGCCGCTCACTGGCTCCAGCAGGCTATCGAGGTCGACACCGGGATCGCGAAGGTAGATGTGGGTGAGGACCCGTGTCATTGCTGCAGAAGACAGGACACGTGCCTCGACCTCGGCCGCGGGGCCAAGGCCAAGGGCGACATCTTCTAGAGCGTGAACCAGAAAGGGGAGCAAAGGCGAGAGGGGAGAGACACGCGAGGACCTCGCCGAGCAACCTCGCGCCTGCCGATGCACGGACCCGGTGACACACCAGAGAGCGGCCCCTGATCCTCGAGATAAGTCATCACCCGGAAGCGCCAGCTACCGTGGCACCATCCCCGCACCTAATGCTATCCCGTGTTAGCGACGCCGCTCTCCTTTCTCACCAAACGACAGCTGCTTGGGCGCCAAAGGGGACCTCCTGAGCATCGCGACTCAGGGGCTCTTACCGGACTCCGGGTCACTCACCTCCTGGCCTTGACCACGACATCGCGACCTGGCATACCAGCGACGGCTGAAGCCGCCTTGGGACTGGGACCTGTCGGCGCAGAGCATCGAGCCCTCGTGAGATTCGAAAGGGAGGACTGAGCTAAGACGGAATGAGCAACTCGCGCAATTCTACGACAAGGGTTATATTAACAAAACAGGATCACAGGCACCTTACAAGCCCCCACGGGACGCGTTTTTGATTCCTCGCAGGGAACAGATCCTAAAGGGACACAAACTACGCACACCCTGCAAAGGACGCCATCATCAACAGTGGGCCGTCAAGCACCGACGCCAACCCCATCCAGATCAGAGTCGGCGGCGGCCTGACGAGCCCGCCCTGCTCCAGGAGCGGCGCCGGCTCGGGGGCTCGTAGCTGTCGTCGCTCATCTCCAGAGTCACGAAGAGCTCGCCGGAGTCGCTGGAGCCTCCGACGCTTCCACTGCCTGAGGAGCCGCCAAGGGAGCGCTTGGCGGGCCCAGTCCTCGTCACGGCAGGGTCCTGGCCACCTTCCCCGGGGCAACACTCGAGCCGGCGCCCGCTCGCATCGAAGACCTTGAAGAGCATCACTGAAGCACCATCATAATCCAAGTGGACCGCGAAGACGCCCCTTACCCTGCAAACCCGGGCGATCTCTCTCCAGCCCCGAGTCATGAAGACCTCGCCCGGGGCAACGACCGCGACCTCTGCCTCGGTCGCGAGGGTGCTGCATCCGGCGTGCTGCAGCCAGAGCTCCAGGGGCTCCCCCTGCGGGACGATGGAGGCGAAGAAGGGAGGAAGGCGGATCCAAGACTGAAGAGGAATGGCGACGTGGAGCACGAACTCTCAGGAGGAGCCCTCAGTGTGGACCCCAGGGGGGACGACCCACACCTTCGTGACCCGTCGGCGCCGACGGCGGCGCCGCCCATGGCGGTCAGCATCAGCTCCTTCGGGGCCCTCGACGTGGGTGTACAATGGCAGCGGGAACCCCGGCGGCACCCGCTCGCACCAAGGCCTCGACACCACCTGAAGGGCCCCCTCATCCAGGCCACGGGGGGCGAGCCGTTTCTTCGGCAGGAGTGGGTCTGGTTCCCCTCGGGGAGCCTTTCCCTTCTTTGCCGTCGAGAACCGGCGGATCGGAGCCATCGCAGCAAGACGGAGCAAGGATCGGGAAGAAGGGGAAGCAAGGAGGGATGGACTGGAAGGGCGCGCGTTGTTCCGTACTTATGGCCGGCGAAGGCCAACCGCCTGCCTCCACGGTTGCAGGTAATCACGACCCACTTTGCATGGAGGGACTTGTCCAATCCGTGCAGTTGCCGAGGCGCCATGGGGAAGTGGAGCCGCCCACGTCCAATCAACCGCCACGCGCCGCCCAAGGCTGCAGGCTGTTAGGGCCCGCGGCGCTTCGCTCTTGCCCTTCCGCCTCCCTGCACGGCCAAGTCCGAGCACGCCTTGGGCCCGGGGGCTACTGTCGGCGTTCTGGGAACGGGGGTCCCCAGACTTGCCTTCCTGCGGCCTGTGGCGTGGCTCAAAGGGGGGCCAGCGCGGCCCATCTTCACCAACAAAAACCCAAGACCCTCGCGAGGGGCCAAGCCTCGCGGGGCAGACAACGCGGAGCTTCCTCAGGCGCGGCCTCGTCAGGCTGGCTCACGAGGAGTCGGAGAGATCAAGGCGGGGTACCTCACGAGGTGCCCGTCACGCAAGCCGTGACGACCGGGGGCGCCAGGCGGGTGCCAGCCCGCGCAGTGTCCTCCCTTCCTCTTTGGTGCAAAGGGGGCAAGCGCAGCCGCAGAGTACCGAGGCATCAGGCAAAGGTTGCCATTTTGGTGCAACGAGACCAAGACCAGGAAGACTACGACATTTTGGTGCAACGAGACCAAGACCAGGAAGACTATGAGACGGAGGTCACCGTGGAGCCCAAGACAGCGTCATCACCAGAGCTTTGCGCAGGCGAAGACTACTTTTGTCAGGATAGCTGATACTAGCTGCCCCCTTCAAATTAGCCCGCCATTGTTGGCTCCCTTCCCGCTCGATATTTGGGAAGAGGACCAGGGCCTCTATAAATAGGACCAGCCACCCACAGAGCTGGAAAAAAAAGGAAGAAAAAGAGAGAGCTGGCCAGGGGGTTGGAAGGATAGAGAAGATCAGAAAGAGAGGGAGAGAAAGGTGACTGAGCTCCTCCCAGCAGTTCATCGCCCCAGCCAAGAACAGACCCTCGCGAGGCTGTTCTTCCTTATATTGTTCATCATCATCAGCCCAAGAGGCAATCCACCACACCACACACTGGAGTAGGGTATTACACCACAACGGTGGCCTGAACCAGTATAAACTCTGCGTCTCTTGTGTTGTTCTTTCCATAGTTTAGATCCTAGCAAGGCGGAGGGGTGCAGGTAGGTAGGAGGCGAAATCTCCGCGCGCACCCCAGTGTTCGAACCTCAAGGGTCTGCCGGAACCCGAAATCCGACACCTGCTCTTGTGTGTTTTAGCCGTAGCTCAGTGTTCATCTTTTGTCAAGCATCTTGAGTAGATCACTGCCGTGTGCTTTGTTGTTATGTTGGAGTGCAATAGCTTAGTTTCTTGTTGCGTTCTAGATGGCATCGTGCTGTTAATCGCAGATTTGTGCCATTCTTGTTTTGCTTGCCATTTGCAAACCGTGCATCCGATTCCGGTGATCTTTATATCGATTTCGACCGAAATCAACTCATCTTTCCAATGGCGCACTTGGGTTTGCCAATTTGAGGCCTGTTTCAATATTTTCCTTCCAGAGCACACATATGCATTGCATATCACATCCCGCATATAATGCCATGTTTTGCATCATGTTGCTTGCGCATTGCACCGTGGTTGATTGTTGTTTCCTGCTTGTGTTCTTGCCTTGGGTAGAGCCGGGAGACAAGTTCATGTTTGAGGAACCCGTTGAGTACGTTTACGAGGATCAAGCTTACGTCAACTCAGAGAACTTTGCAGGCAAGATGACCATACCCTCGAAATCACTTCTATCTTTGCTTGCTAGTTGCTCGCTCTTTTGCTATGCTGCGTTACCTACCACTTTCTATATCATGCCTCCCATATTGCCATGTCAAGCCTCTAACCCACCTTGTCCTAGCAAACCGTTGTTTGGCTATGTTACCGCTTTGCCCAACCCCTCTTATAGCGTTGCTAGTGGCAGGTGAAGCTGAAGTTTGTTCCATGTTGGAACATGGATATGTTGGGATATCACAATATCTCTTATTTAATTAATGCATCTATATATACTTGGATGGCTCGGCCTTATGCCTGGTGTTTTGTTCCACTCTTGCCTCCCTAGTTTCCGTCATACCGGTGTTATGTTCTTTGAATTTGTGTTCCTTACGCGGTTGTGTGTTATGGGAACCCCTTGACAGTTCGCTTTGAATAAAACTCCTCCAGCAAGGCCCAACATTGGTTTTAACATTTGCCACCTAAGCCTTTTTCCCTCGAGTTATGCAGACTCAAGGGTCATCTTTATTTTAACCCCCCAGGCCAGTGCTTCTCTAAGTGTTGGTCCGAAACGGGCAGCCTGCGGGGCCACCTCGGGAAAACTTGAGGGTTGGTTTTACTCGTAGCTTGACCTATCCGGTGTTGCCCTGAGAACGAGATATGTGCAGCTCCTATCGGGATTGTCGGTGCATCGGGCGGCTTTGCTGGTCTTGTTTTACCATTGTCAAAATGTCTTGTAACCGGGATTCCGAGACTGATCGGGTCTTCCCGCTAGAAAGAATATCCTTCGTTGACCGTGAGAGCTTGTGATGGGCTAAGTTGGGACACCCCTGCAGGGTTTTGAACTTTGGAAAGCCGTGCCCGCGGTTATGGGAAAATGGGAATTTGTTAATATCCGGTTGTAGAAAACCTGACACTTAACTTAATTAAAATGCATCAACCATGTGTGTAGCCGTGATGGTCTCTTTTCGGCGGAGTCTGGGAAGTGAACACGGTTCTTTTGTTCTGCTT
The DNA here is from genome assembly GCF_003073215.2 of Triticum urartu. NCBI lineage: Eukaryota > Viridiplantae > Streptophyta > Magnoliopsida > Poales > Poaceae > Triticum > Triticum urartu. The sequence goes on from NC_053027.1 coordinate 271,033,431, forward strand.
GAACGTAAGTAGATTTAGGATCACTTCTTGATCACTTCTAGTTCACGACCATGTTTTGCTTCTCTTCTCGCTCTCATTTGCGTAAGTTAGCCACCATATATGCTAGTGCTTGCTGCAGCTCCACCTTACTACCTTTTCCTACCCATAAGCTTAAATAGTCTTGATCTCGTGGGTGTGAGACCGCCGAGTCCCCGTGACTCACAGATTAATTCCAAACACATTTGCAGGTGCCGTATATACCAGTGCAGATGACGCAACTGAGCTCAAGTGGGAGCTCGACGAAGATCATGTTTGTTGTGTGATGAGGACATCAATACCATTGTTACACCCACATCCCCTGCTGCTGTACATACTGGACCAATTACTAGAGCTCGCGCACGCAAATTGAATTATCAGGTACTTTCGTTTCTTGGTAACGATTCTAGTGTTCATGTGAATATGACGCTGCCTAAGTTGGATACATTTGTTTTGCTTACAAATGAAGGGCCTAGCTTGGACAAGAAAGATGAACCATGGAGCAAGTTCAAGCATGGAGATGATGGCATGCGCAAGGGGAACAAGAACGGAGTTACAAGTAATGATTCTAGGACTCTGAAGCCACCATAATGAGTGCATGAAGCATGGGACGAAATATACAAGATGCGACTTCATAAATTTCATCTAGAGGCTATTCTAGGTGCTGCGTCACCTTATTATTGGGCCAGGCCCATGTATTTTCGAAGTACTTAAGTATAGGATGTTTTTAGAGTCCGTATGTGTGGGGAAACAAGAGTTAGGGTTGGTTTGGGACCCCTCCACCAAGGGCCACGAAATTCCCCATCTCTCCTCCATATATACAGCCCTTAGGGCATCGTTTAGACTTTGGGTTTTGTTTAGATTAAAAGTTCGCCATAGCTGCAACTTCACGTACTTCGTTTGTGTCCAACGACCAGACCAAGACGTCACAGAACCCCACCTTGATCAATAAAGCTTTCATCTTATATTCACAATATCCAGATTGTAATCTCAGTTTCTTGCTTGTTCTTCGTTTGCTCGCAGGAAACAGGCCCTCGTGGTTAGGTTGATCATGCTCCGGCGTGGTCAATAACCCCTCGGAGTTGGTTTAGCGATTGCTAAGGCGCGACGTCCTCGCACGTTCGTAGTCGGATCGTCAAAATCGACTTCCTCTAAAACGATAGCCACTATCTCATCGAAAGACGGGACATCTTTGCCTCTACCACTTGATAGAGGCAAAGGTGTCCCGTCTTTCCATGATATAGTGGCTATTCTTGATGATGTAATTCTATATTTATGTATTGTGTGAAGTGGCGATTGTAAGCCAACTCTTTATCCCTTTCTTATTCAATACATGGGATGTGTAAAGATTACCCCTCTTGCGACATGCCTACTATGCGGTTATGCCTCTAAGTCGTGCTCTGACACGTGGGAGATATAGCCGCATCGTGGGTGTTACATGTATTTTTCTCTTATTTGTGATGATGTCTTTCATATACTTTGCATAAGGAGGCATTTTCAAGATATCAGTCAAGCGAGTACGCAAAAAGACTGGCCTCAACATTTCACCAAAGCGTTCAAATTCTTCATCATCATTCTTTTTAGTTGACTTGGGTGGAAAAGACATAGGTTTTTGAACCCACGGTTCTCTTTCTTTACCGTGTTTTCTAGCCACAAAGTCTATTTTGACATATCTTTTATTTTTAGGTTGTGGGTTATCAAGATCAGCAGGTGGTTCTATCTCAACATCATTATCTGGTTGTTTTTCATTGTTTGGTTGAGAGTCTTCATGAACCTCATCATTAGCTTTTTCATCATCAGTATGTTAGTATTCATTACCAGATTGAGTTTCAGCATCAGAGATAGAAACTTCATTATCATTATCAGGAGGTTTTTCTATTTCAGGTTCACTAGGAGCATGTGAAGTCCTATCATTCTTCTTTTTCCTTTTCTTTTTAGAAGAACCAGGTGCACTAGTGTTAGCCCTTTGTGAATCTTGTTCAATTCTTTTAGGGTGTCCCTCAGGATAATATGGTTCTTGAGTCATTTTACATCCTTTAGTTGCAACTCTAACAGCAAAGTCATGCATATTGTGATTCATTTCATCAAGCAATTCTCTTTGAGATTTAGCAACTTGTTATAATTGAGTTTGAACCAAAGAAGCATGCTTTCCAACACCTCTAACATTATTTGATATTCTAAATAACAAGTCACTCAAGCGAGCAATCATATCAGAATTATATTTCAATTGTTTCATAATATTTGCATTGAAGTGATCTTGTTTTCTAATGTAGTTTTCAAACTCATAAAGGCATTGACTAGGATGCATATTGTGAGGATTATCATTATCATTGAACTTGATAAGAGAATTTACCTCTACCACCTTAGGCATTGGTGGTGTATTAAGCCCATGTATTTCTTCAATAGGAGGTAAATTTTTAACATCCTGAGCTTTAATACCTTTTTCCTTCATAGATTTCTTTGCCTCTTGCATATCTTCAGGACTGAGATATAATATACCCCTCTTCTTTGGAGTGGGTTTAGGCAATTCAGGAATGGCCCAAACATCATAATTTTTCAATATGTTATTCAATAATTCTTCAGCTTGTCCAACAGTTCGTTCATTGAAAACACAACCAGCACAACTATCTAGGAAGTCCCTAGAAGCATCGGTTAGTCCATTATAGAAGACATCAAGTATTTCATTTTTTCTCAAGAGGATGATCAGGCAAAGCATTAAGTAATTGGCAAAGCCTCCCCAAGCTTGTGGGAGACTCTCTTCTTTAGTTTGCACAAAGTTAAATATTTCATGTAAGGCAGCTTGTTTAATATGAGCAGGAAAATATTTTCCAGAGAAGTAATAAATCATGTCCTGGGGACTACACACACAACCATGAGCAAGAGTATTGTATCAAGCTTTAGCATCACCCTTTAATGAGAAAGGAAATAATTTGAGAATAAAGTAATAGCGAGTTTTCTCATCATGAGTAAAAAGGGTGGCTATGTCATTCAACTTAGTAAGATGTGCACAACAGTTTCAGTTTCATAACCATGGAAAGGATCAGATTCAACCAAAGTAGTTAACTCTGTGTCGACAGAGAATTCATAATCCTTATCATCAATAAAGATAGGTGAAGTTGCAAACTTAGGATCATATTTTATTCTAACATTCAGAGATTTTTCTTTGTACTTGTGTAATAATTTCTCTAGATCATCTCTATCATTGCAAGCAAGAATATCTCTAGTTGTTTCTTCACTCATAACATAACCTTCCAGTACCTTAGGCAATTCATATCTAGGAGGGCTAGTTCTAGTAGGTGTTACAGGAGATTCAGTTTCAAGCTCATCATCAGATTCAACAACATCATGTTGTATAAGTCTAGCAATTTGTTTATCAAGAAATTCACCAAGTGGCACATCATCATTATCAAGCAAGGTACTAGCATCATCATCGGCATTATTCATAGTAGATTTAGCGTCATCAATAACTTGCGACATATCAGAATTAATAGCATGTGGTGGTGTTGCAAGTTTATTCATAACAGAAGGTGAATCTAAAGCAAAACTGGATGGAAGTTCCTTACCTCCCCTGGTCCTTGAGGCAAATATCTTAGTCTTTGGATCCTTCAGATTCTTCATAGTGATAATATGATAATAATCCCAAGTGACTCAACAATATAGCTATGCTCCCCGGCAACAGTGCCAGAAAAAGGTCTTGATAACCCACAAGTATAGGGGATCGCAACAGTTTTCGAGGGTAGAGTATTCAACGCAAATTTATAGATTCAACACAAGGGGAACCAAAGAATATTTTAAGGTATTAGCAGCTGAGTTGTCAATTCAACCACACCTGGAGATTAATTATCAGCAGCAAAGTGATTAGTAGCAAAGTAGTTTGATAGTTTTGATAGTAGTGATAGCAACAATAGTAACAGTAACGGTGATAGCAGTCATTTTGTAGCAAGTCTAACAGTGATGATAGCAGTAGTAACTTAGCAGAAACAATATGGAAAAGTTCGTACGCATTGGATTGGTGACTTGTTGGATGATATTCATCATGTGACAGTTATAACCTAGGGCGATACGGCACTAGCTCCAGTTCATCGACATAATGTAGGCATGTATTCCGTAAATAGTCGTACGTGCTTTATTAAAAGAACTTGCATGACATCTTTTGTCCTACCCTCCCATGGCAGCTGGGTCCATATTGGAAACTAAGAGATATTAAGGCCTCCTTTTAATAGAGAACCGGAACAAAGCATTAACACATAGTGAATACATGAACTCCTCAAACTACGGTCATCACCGGGAGTGGGCCTGGTTATTGTCACACCGGGGTTGCTGGATCATAACATGTAGAGGTGACTATAACTTGCAAGATCGGATCTATAACATAGATATAATGATGAATTCATAAACGGTTCACATCTGACATCATGGCACCTAGGCCCAAAGTGAAAATCATTAAGCATAGCAAAGTCATAGCAACATCAATCTAAGAACATAGTGGATACTAGGGATCAGGCCCTAACAAAACATACTCGATTACATGATGAATCTCATCCAACTCCTCATCGACCAACGAGCCTACAAAGGAATTACTCACTCCCGGTGGGGAGCATCATGGAATTGGCGATGGAGAAGGGTTGTGTAACGCCCCGAGACCGATGTGCCAGGTGTCGTCCAGTTATTCGCCGTTGTTCCCATGTCATTGCTTGCGTGTCATGCATTGCAATCATGTCATCATGTGCATTTGATTTGCATACGTGTTCGTCTCATGCATCCGAGCATTTTCCCCGTTGTCTGTTTTGCATTCCGGCGCTCCGTTCTCCTCCGGTGGTCATTTCTACCTTTCTTCGTGTGTGGGGATTAAACATTTCTGGATTGGACCGAGACTTGCCAAGCGGCCTTGTTTTAGTACCGGTAGACCGCCTGTCAAGTTTCGTACCATTTGGACTTCGTTTGATGCTCCAACGGTTAACCGAGGGACTGAAAAGGCCTCGTGTGTGTTGCAGCCCAACACCCTTCCAAAGTGGCCCAAAACCCACAAAAACCTGTTCCATCACCTCGGTCGTTCGATCACGATCACGTGGCCGAAAACCGCACATCATTTGGACTCTCCTAGCTCCCTCTACCTATAAATACGTGCACCCCGTTCTTTTTCGCGGACGAAACCCTAGCCTCTTCTCCACCGCGCCGCCGGACACGTCCGGGCGATGCCGGACATGTCCACCACCGCACTGCCACCTCACCCGGACCAATCCGGAGTCGCCACATCATCGCCACCGCCGCCCTCGCCCACTCACATCGCGCCACCTGTCGCCGCCACTTCCCACCGCCGCCACGGCCCGCGGAGCCCATACGGGGCCCGCGCAGGCCCATCTCGCCGCCGCCGTCGCCCCGCGGGAGCCCGCGCCCGCAAACCTCGCCGGATCTTCGCGCCGCCCTCACAACCGTCGCCGGCGACCAACCCCGGCGTTCGGAGCTCGCTGCCACCGCTTTTCCTCCCTCCGCCGCCTGCGCCAGAGGTCGCCGGAGCCGCGCCCCCATCTCCGGCAACGGCCGCCTCCCGCCTCTGCCTCTCCGCCGCAGGAGCTCGCCGCTCCGCCGCGTCACCCTCCGACGCCGCCATGCATCACCAGAGTTCGCCCCGCCGCCACCGATCCTCTCCGCCGGCGACTGCCGCCCTTTGCGCCGCCCTTCACCGTCGCCGGAGCTCCTCCCATGGCGCCGCCCCGCACTTTCCTTCGCCGCCCGGCACCACCACCATCTCCGGCGACCCCGTCGCCCACGTCGTCGGCCTCTACCGGCGTAGCCGTCAATTCTCCGGCGAGATTCCGACCGGATCTGGTCGGGTGGACCAGATCCACCAGTTCGGCCATCCAAACGCGCCGCACCCAATCCGGATCCACCCCGTCCCGGATGCCTTCGTCCCGGGTTGATTTTTCCCGAAGAGGTCCAAAAATTCCACGAAGTCCCCGAGATTTCCATGTTTCATATGCACTTGTTCATCGCCTCGTAATTTTGCATCCGTAGCTCCGATTCATGCATATAGCATATCAAAATGTTCGTCTCAGAGAGTACATCGTTTCATCTCATTGCATCATTTTCATTTGAGTTCATCTTGATGCCCGATATGCTTTTAGAAGAGTGCTTCTTGGAAGAGTGCTTCTTGAGATATTTGTCAGATTTGCTGCTCCATTTAGATATTTGTCATTTTTGCCATGATTATTGTGTGCATGATATGCCCATGAGCTCTACATGTGTTTTGTTAAGGGTTTTGCCATATTTCCAGAGGTGCAACCCATGTATTTTTGTGATGTGTGTGGTGACTAGCACAAGCTTGCAAAGTGGTGCACTTGTTAATGCTCATTTCAGGGACTTAGCATTTCCACTAAGTCCTTGATCTGTTTATCTCAATATGCCATATGTTCATGTTATTTCCTAGTGATCCGTGCCTCTTTTGAGGATGATCAGTAAGGATGTTTTGTTAATCTTGTAGTGCTCTATCCATCCATGTCTTTTTTTGCAATTATGGAGCACCCTAGATTGAGTCAATCGAGCTCTACTTTTGCTATTTCGTGAATCTGGGCAGATTGTCTACTTGTTAGCGATTTTGCCGAGGATGTTGTAGTTGATCCGTGCATGCCATGTTATTATTATTCCCATGTCTAGATTGTATTTTGTGTATTCTTGATGGGTGTATGCTTAGCTTGTCATGACTTGCTCTGTAGTGAGTGCATCGAGCTCGTAAACATGCCTACTTGATATCTGATTTGCATGCTCCAGTTTTTCACTAAGTCTGTGATCTGATTATGTTTTTGCCATGTTCACATGCTTGCAATTGTATTTTCTGATCCCTTTTGGCTCAAGGTCACTAAGGGACTTTTGTTAAGCTCTTTGAGTAGATCCATGCCATGCTTCACTTTGCCATGTTCAGGTCCTGTAGCATGTAGTTTTGTTGCTCCGAAGTGTGCTATCTGATCTGAAATTCCACGCAAGTGTTAATTTCACTATGTCTGAAATCTGTTTGTCAAATGCATTTTTGCCATGCTTGTTTGAACCTGTTAATGGATGAATTGGCCGTAGCTCAGTGCTAGACTTTTGTTAAGCTTCATGAATGGATCCTGCCATGTATTTTGATGCCATGTGGTGCTGTAGCATGTTCATCTTGTTGCATTTAGATGGCTACTTGCTGTAAATCGCAGACCGTGTCATATTTGAATTGCTTGCCATTTCCAAACCGTAACTCCGATTCCGGTGATCTTTATATCGTTTTCAAGCGATTTCATCTCATCTTTCCAGTGGCACACTTGGATTTCCAAGTTGAGGCCAGGTTCATGCATTCTTGTCAATCATGCATATGCATCGCATCCGCATCCCGCATATCATACCATGTTCATGTGTGGTTTGTTTACTATGTTGTGTGCTTCTTTCCGGTGTTTGCTTCTTCGGGTTGGTTCCGGTATCGTCGCGTTTGTGAGGACCCGTTCGTCTACGTCCGTTTGTCTTCTTCATGGACTCGTTCTTCTTCCTTGCGGGATTTCAGGCAAGATGATCATACCCTCGAAATCACTTCTATCTTTGCTTGCTTAGTTGCTCGCTCTTTTGTTATGCCTATGCTGCGATACCTACCACTTGCTTATCATGCCTCCCATATTGTTGAACCAAGCCTCTAACCCACCTTGTCCTAGCAAACCGTTGATTGGCTATGTTACCGCTTTGCTCAGCCCCTTTTATAGCATTGTTAGTTGCAGGTGAAGATTGAAGTTTGTTTTCCTTGTTGGAACATGGAGATGTTGTTCCTTGTTGGAACATGTTTACTTGTTGGGATATCACAGTATATCTTATTTAATTAATGCATCTATATACTTGGTAAAGGGTGGAAGGCTCGGCCTTATGCCTGGTGTTTTGTTCCACTCTTGCCGCCCTAGTTTCCGTCATATCAGTGTTATGTTCCCGGATTTTGCGTTCCTTACGCGGTTGGGTTACAATGGGAACCCCTTGACATTTCGTTTTGAATAAAACTCCTCCAGCAAGGCCCAACCTTGGTTTTACAATTCGCCACCTAGACTTTTTCCCTTGGGAGTCGCGCATCCCGAGGGTCATCTTTATTTTAACCCCCCCGGGCCAGTGCTTGTCTAAGTGTTGGTCCGAACTAGAGTCCTTTGCAGCGCCACCTCGGGGAAACTTGAGGGCTGGTTTTAGTTGTACGGAGCGCTCATCCGGTGTTGCCCTGAGAACGAGATATGTGCAGCTCCTATCAGGATGTCGGCGCATCGGGCGGTCTTGCTGGACTTGTTTTACCATTGTCGAGGATGTCTTGTAGAACGGGATCGAGTCTGATCGGAATGTCTCGGGAGGAGTCTATTCCTTCGTTGACATGAGAGCTTGTCATGGGCTAAGTTGGGACACCCCTGCAGGGATTTGAACTTTCGAAAGCCGTGCCCGCGGTTATGGGCAGATGGGAATTTGTTAATGTCCGGTTGTAGAAAACCTGAAGTTGACCTTAATTAAAATGCATCAACCGCGTGTGTAACCGTGATGGTCTCTTTCCGGCGGAGTCCGGGAAGTGAACACGGTGTTGGAGTTATGCTTGACGTAGGTTGTTCTAGGATCACTTCTTGATCATACTTTTATCGACCGTGCTTTGCCTTCTCTTCTCGCTCTCATTTGCGTATGTTAGCCACCATATATGCTAGTCGCTTGCTGCAGCTCCACCTCATACCTTTACCTTACCCATAAGCTTATACCTTACCCATAAGCTTAAATAGTCTTGATCGCGAGGGTGCGAGATTGCTGAGTCCCCATGGCTCACAGATACTTCCAAAACCAGCTTGCAGGTGCTGATGAGTCCGTGCAGATGACGCAACCTAGCTCAGGAGGAGCTCGATGAAGATCTTGTCCTTTGTGTTGTTTCGTTCTAGTCGATCAGTAGTGGAGCCCAGTTGGGGTCGATCGGGGACCTTGTCGCATTTGGGGTTCTTCTGTTATTTTGGTTCCGTAGTCAGACCCTGATTGTATTTGGATGATGTAATGCTTTATTCATGTATTGTGTGAAGTGGCGATTGTAAGCCAACTATGTATCTCTTTCCCTTATGTATTACATGGGTTGTGTAAAGATTACCTCACTTGCGACATTGCTTTCAATGCGGTTATGCCTCTAAGTTGTGCTTCGACACGTGGGAGATATAGCCGCATCGAGGGCGTTACAAGTTGGTGATGACAAAGAATGAAGATCCCCCTCTCCGGAGCCCCAAACGGCTCCAGATCTGCCCTCCCGAGGAAGAACAGGGCTTGGCGGCAGCTCCCCCTCGTGGATCGCTGTAATTCATTCTCCTCTATTTTTCTCCAAAAATAGGAATTTATAGTGTTAGGGTTGACGTATGTGGGGCCACCAGGTGGGTACAACCCACCTGGGCGCGCCAAGAGAGGGGGCGCACCCTGGTGGGTTGTGCCCACCCAGGGGCCCCTCTCCGGTAGGTCTTGGCTCCAGAAATTCTTATTATTGGTATAAAAAATCCTCGCAAAGTTTCGTTCCATTCTAAGAACTTTTATTTCTACACAAAAACAACACCATGGTAGTTCTGCTGAAAACAGCATTAGTCCAGGGTTAGTTTCATTCAAAGCATGCAAATTAGAGTCCAAAACAAGAGGAAAAGCGTGAGAAAAAGTAGATACGTTGGAGACGTATCAGGTGATCCTAAGGATGCTAACAAGGTATGCAAGCTCGAGCGATCCATCTATGGACCTGTGCAAGCATCTCGGACTTGGAATATACGCTTTGATGAGGTGATCAAAGCTTTTGGGTTTATACGAAGTTTATGAAGAAACTTGTATTTACAAGAAAGTGAGTGGGAGCTCTATAGCATTTCTAATAGTATATGTTGATGAAATATTGTTGATTGGAAATGGTGTAGAATTTCTAGAAAGCATAAACGGTTGTCTGAAAGGAATTTTTTAAAGGAAGACCCATGTAAAGCTGCTTACATATTGGGCATGAAGATCTATAGAGATAGATCAAGACATCTAACAAGACTTTCACAGAGCACATACCTTGACAAGTTTTTTGAAAGAATTCAAAATGTATCAGTGAAAGAAAGAGTTCTTTCCTGTATTGTAGGGTGTGAAGTTGAGTAAGACTCAAAACACGACCACTGTAGAAGAAAGAGAAAGGATGAAGGTCATCCCGTAAGATTGGCAAGGAGGTACCAAATTGATCCAGGATTAGATCACTAGACAACAGTCAAAATTTTCCTGAAGTACCTAAAGAGGACTAAGGAAATGTTTCTCGCTTATGCAGGTGATAAAGAGTTCATCGTGAAGGGTTACGTCGATGCAAGCTTTGACACCGATCCGGATGAATATGAGTCTCATTTAGGATACGTATTGAATGTGGGAGCTTTTAGCTAGAGTAGCTCCATACAAAGCAATATAGACATATAAATTTCCAAAGTACATATGGATCTGAATGTTGCAAACTTGTTAACTAAAACCTCTCTCACAAGCAAAACATGATCGAACCCTAGAACTCATTATGTGTTAATTACATGGCGATGTGAACTAGATTATTGACTCTAGTTCAAGTGGGAGACTGTTGGAAACTTAAATACATGCTAGAGTTGTATTGATCGGAAACTTAAATACATGTGTGAATACATAAACTATGTCATATCCCTAGTAAGCCTTTGCCAGACAAGCTCGTTGATCAAAGATCGTTAAGGTTTCCTAACCAAGGACATGAGTTGTCATTTGATAACGGGATCACATCATTAGGTGAATGGTGTGATCGACAGACCCAACCGTAAGCTTAGCATTAGATCGTTTAGTTATTTTCTATAGCTTTCTTCATGTGAAGAATCTGTTCATTCGACCATGAAATCATGCTACTCCCGGATACCAAAGGAATGCATTGTGTGCTACCGAAGGTCACTTCATAACTGGGTGAACATAAAGGTGCTCTACATGTATCTCCGAAGGTGTCTGTTGGGTTGTGTGGATTGAGACTGGGATTTGTCACTCCATGTGATGGAGATATATCTCTAGGCCCTCACGATAATACAACATTATAAGAAGCTTCATGTGCCTAATGAGTTTAATCACGGGATATTTTATTACGGAACAAATAAAGAGACTTGCCAATAACAAGATTGAAATAGGTATGGAGATACCGACGATCGAATCTCGGACAAGTAACATATCACTGCACAAAGGGAATTGCATACGGGATTGACTGAATCCTTGACATCATGGTTCAACCGATAAAGATCTTCGTGGAATATATGGCAACCAATATGGGCATCTAGGTCCCACTTTGGTTATTGACCAGAGAGGAGTCTCGGTCATGTCTACATGATTCTCGAACCCGTAGTGTTGCACACTTAACGTTCAGTAGCGCTATAGTAGTATTGAGATATTAATATGGCAAAGTCTGAAAGTTGTTTGGAATCCCAGATGGGATCCGTGACGTCATGAGCAGGTCCGGAATAGTCTGGAGGTAAAGATTCATATATGGAAAGTTGTTTTCGGGGTTCCAGAAAGAGTTCGAGTTTTTTTGGTATTGTACCGGGAAGATTCTAGAAGGTTCCAGAGTGGGGCCCACCTGCATGGGGGACCCACATGAAAGTGGGTAGTGGGGAAAGTCCCCACACCCCTGGTCTAGGTGCACCAAGATGCTCCCTTAAAAGGAATAGTACCATATCCCTAAGGGATAATATTAGGATCCCCAAAAAGGGGTGATAGCGATCGGTGGGGAAGGAAAGGAGGGATTTTCTTTGGTCCCCTTTGGCCAACGACCCTAGGCCCTTGGAGGGCAAACCACCAGCCCCCTCCATGCATATATAAAGGTGGGGAGGCATTGGGGCAGCAAATCTTTGATCCTTTCCCATCTCCCTCCTGTTACTCCTCCTGCATGTTCCGTTAGCGCTTGGCCAAGCCCTGCCATAATTCTGCTGCCACCACCACCACCATGTTGTCGTGTTGGTTCAGATCTCATGTACCTCTGTCGTGGTTGAACACTAAGACCTATGGGGCCATCGGCCCCTTGTGGTTTGGCAAGGGGGGAGGGCATGTTGTACAAAGAGTAGGGATCGTAGAGCAGCATGATAGCAATGACATATGCTGTTTTTACCCAGGTTCGGGCCGCCGCGAGGTGTAAAACCCTACTCCTGCTTTGGTGGATTGATGAAAGGACCGTGGTTGTGACGTAGCACTCAAGCCCGGCAAACTCGCCTCGGGATGAGAGCAGCTACGCGTGTATGAGTATACAGTGGTCTGAATCCTTTCTAAGGTCGCCACGGCCCTCCTTTTATATGTCAAGGGGTTACCACAATGGCAAAACAGTCATTATCCAGTGATTAGATAGCCACAGTGTTATCATACCTAACTCTGCAGACAAGACAGGGTGCATTAAATGCACCGCTTAGTATCACATCGCGGGGGAAGCCTGGCTAGCCTTGTCGTGCTATTCATCTACCTTCTCGCCTGCCTGTGTGACACACCTCTAGACGGGTGTCATTTGGGGGTGATCTTCCTAAGAAATGGTTGCCACGTACCAAATAACATCCACTGAATCACTTGGAGACTTGACACCGCACAGATAGGTGACTTGCGTCGCTATGAGGTGGAGCGGTGGAGCCTTGGCGGGGTAATCCGCCCTCGGCGTTCTCGGCGAGCCTGCCAAGGGAGTCTCGAGACTTGTCTTTGGGGTAACATTGACCTCGCTAGGCTGGCCTTCCCGGTAAGGGAAGATTTTCCTTAGTGATATCTTGTTCCTTTGTCTTGTATTGGTCTTCTTGACCCACCCTTTGATTTCCCAAAGAGGTATATCTTCTGCTTGGACTTGCCTTGGACGATGTAATCTTGCCCTTGAGCCTGTGTATAGTCCGGCAACATACACTAGGTTTTTTTTGCACCTACAGGAGCCCTCGGGCCTGGCCTGAACGCGCCGCCGAGCGTCGTGCGGGTAGGCCCTATCCAGTACACCAGCAAAGAGTCTGTGGTTGCTCGTCCGTTGAGATTTTCTTTGCTTCTTCAGTAACATGTGCTTGAGTCAGTTTCTGGCTCTTCCGCATGTCGTGTAATGTCAATGGTGGTGGGGCCATTTCTGTAATGGCCCGTGAATGACTTTAAATCACGAGGGAGTAACTGCCAATTTACTCATCCCACCACGCCCTTATCCTTTTCCATGTATGTGGCATGCATCAAGTGGGGTAGGTAACGGAGGTGCATGGTGCAAGAAAGAGCGATATGGCAAAGGCCTGGTCTTCTCGGATTGGTGTAGGAGAGTGGCGATCGGATCCGACCATCGGAGCTTGGATGATTTGGATCGGAAAGAGCCCCATAGGGGGTGAAAGATCAGCCTCTAGCCCCTAGCCTTCCTACAAAAAGGGGGTGCAAGAGGGAGCGGAGTGTCACACCCACGATGCGTGATGAGGACATGACTACCTTGGATACGACCAAAAATATTGCATACATGCATATTTGTCAGGTGATTTCTAGTGCAAACTATTCAATAATCTATTTATGTTATCTAGAACAAAAATACTTCACACACTTTTGTGTTTTGTCTGATTGTAGGTGTATGAGACATTTGTACAATCCACATATGAAGATAAGGGAAAAGGAGAAGTTTAGGTTCTGTTCAAAAAGTTCTCACACGTCACTTTTGGTCCAAGAGAAGATAGAGTCCAAGTCTCTCACGTTCTGGATTCAGATTAAGACTGCACAGACATAACTAACTCAAAACATCAACAACTTTTTCATACGGACTCCAAATTGGGTGATTCTTTTTTTGTTGGAAAGTAGATTTTGCGGTCTTTCCAACCCAATTGGAATCACCTTCAAATTCGTCCGGAGCATTGAGATATCGACGAAACAATCTGATGCTGCAGCAGAATCCGAGTCAAACAACAAGTCCAAAGGTGTTGCACCATCTCCACTTGGGCCCATGAGCCTTGTACGACCTAGGGTTAGTTTTAGGCTGCCTTGGGACATCCTCCCACATCCTTGGCCGCCACCCCTTGCTCCTATATAATTAGATCCATCTAGTAGCTTTTTCCTTGGGATTTGTTTAGTTAAAGGTTAGCCATTGCAACTTCGTGTACTTCGTTTGTGTCCAACGACCAGACCAAGACCGCTTACGGATCCCCACCATTGTCAATACTTCATATATATTTGCAATATTCAGATTTATTTATCATATTCTTGCTCGTTCTTCGATTGCTTGCAGGAATAGACCTTCGTGGTCAGGCTGACCGTGCTTCCAGCATCGTCAGTAACCTTAGGAGATTGGTTTAGCGATTGCTAAGGCGCAACGTCGTGCACGTTTGTAGTCGGATCGTCAAAGTCGTCTCCACCAAATCGATGTTATCATCTCAACGAAAGATCGGGACACCCTCGCCTCTATCAATGCGGCTATATCTCCCACGTGTCGGAGCACGACTTAGAGGCATAACCGCATTGTAGGCATGTCGCAAGAGGGGTAATCTTTACACATCCCATGTACTGAATAAGAAAGAGGTACAGAGTTGGCTTACAACCGCCACTTCACAAAATACATAAATATAGCATTACATCAACCAGATACAATCAAGGTCCGACTACGGAACCAAAATAAAAGAAGACTACCCCTAATGCAAAAGATCCCCGATCGCCCCGACTGGGCTCCACTACTGATCAACTGAAACGAAACAACACGATGAACAAGATCTTCCTTGAGCTCGGTTGAGTCACCTTCACGGTATCATCGGCACCTGCAAATTGGTTTTGGAAGTAATCTGTGAGTCACGGGGACTCAGCAATCTCACACCCTCATGATCAATACTATTTAAGCTTATGGGTAAGTAAAAGATATGAGGTGGAGGTGCAGCAAGCACTAGCATATATGGTGGCTAACTTACGCAAATGAGAGCGAGAAGAGAAGCAAAGCATGGTCATGAACTAGAAGTGATCATGAAGTGATCCTGAAGCTACTTACCTTCAAGCATAACTCCAACACCGTGTTCACTTCTGGGACCCTGCTGAGAAGAGACCATCACGGCTACACACGCGGTCGATGCATTTTAATTAAGTTAAGTGTCAAGTTCTCTACAACCGGATATTAACAAATTCCCATCTGCCATAACCGCGGGCACGGCTTTCGAAAGTTCAAAACCCTGCAGGGGTGTCGCAACTTAGCCCATCACAAGCTCTCATGGTCAACGAAGGATATTCCTTCTAGCGGGAAGACCCGATCAGTCTCAGAATCCCGGTTACAAGACATTTCGACAATGGTGAAACAAGACTAGCAAGACCGCCTGATGCGCCGACATCCCGATAGGAGCTGCACATATCTCGTTCTCAGGGCAACACCGGATGAGACATCCTACGAATAAAACCAAACCTCAAGTTTCCCCGAGGTGGCCCCGCAGTCTGCTCGGTTCGGACCAACACTTAGACAAGCACTGGCCTGGGGGGCTTAAAATAGAGATGACCCTCGGGAGAGCAACTCCCAGGGGAAAAAGTAGGTGGAGGTGAGGCAAAAGGTAAAACCAAGGTTGGGCCTCGCTGGAGGAGTTTTATTCAAAGCGAACTGTCAAGGGGTCCCCATAACACCCAACCATGTAAGGAACGCAAAATCAAGGAACATAACACTAGTATGACGGAAACTAGGGCGGCAAGAGTGGAACAAAATGCTAGGCATAAGGCCGAGCCTTCCACCCTTTACCAAGTATGTAGATGCATTAAATAATATAAGAGATATTGTGATATCCCAACAATAGCCATGTTCCAACATGGAACAAACTCCAGCTTCACCTGCAACTAGCAATGCTATAAGAAGGGCTGAGCAAAGCGGTAACATAGCCAAACAACGGTTTGCTAGGAAAGGTGTGTTAGAGGCTTGACATGGCAATATGGGAGGCATGATATAGAAAGTGGTAGGTATCGCGGCATAGGAATGGAGCGAGCAACTAGCAAGCAAAGATAGAAGTGATTTCGAGGGTATGGTCATCTTGCCTGAGATCCCGCAAGGAAGAAGAACGAGTCCATGAAGAAGACAAACGGACGTAGATGAATGGATCCTCACAACTCCGGAACGAAACCGAAGCTAACGCGAGAAATAACCCGGAAAGAGGAAAACAACATAGTAAACAACCATCACATAATCATGGCATGATGCACAACAAGTATGATGCATGTCCGCTTTAATGAGGCATGGCATGGCAAAGTGCACAAGCAATCCTAAAAATTAAGTGGAGCTCAATATGCAACGAGTTGCATATTGACGAAACACCACATGACTTATTTAGTTCTCTCTCCGTTATGTACTCAACAATATTAAATGTTGATTATCATGGCAAGAGGTGGAGCAAAAGGAAAACTACCTATCTAGGCAAGTTTAAATGAGGCTGGAACAACAAACAACATGTCCGGAAAAACCTCATGTGCAATATTTTAGGTTTGGTACTATTCTGCCCTAAAGCATAATTTATAGTTGTTTAACATGCAAAGCAAGTACACCATGTTAAACTAGGCATTTTTCTGCCCCATTTACATATAAAGTTTGTTAGGTTTGGAGCTACGGTTATTTAGTTATGGAAGAAAACATTTTAGCATATCATAGGAGAAAATTAATGCAAACAGCAGTTTAAGCATTTTAAACATAGATGAAAGTTGCAAATTATGAAACTAGACGAAATTCTAGACATTTTACATATAAAGTTTGTTTTAATCTGATGCACGGTTAATTAGTTAGGATATGCATGAAGTGCAAGGGTGTTTCTGCAAAACTGGCAGTCTCTGGATAAATAGGAAATTCGTAGATCTGGAAAAAACATGAACGGGTCGAATCTGGCAGGCTGGCCCAACATGGGAAAATAAAAAAAAGGAGGGCGCACGGTGGGCGGCCTCACCATGGGCTTCGGCCCAGTCAGTGCAGCGGGCCAGGCTTGCGCCGCTAGATCTGGCGCGGGTGGCCTCGCGCTGGCCTGGCGTGGTCAACGACGCGTGCGAGCGGTGTTCTGTCTCTCGAAGCAGAGGCGAGGCAAAAGGCAGGGGCGAGGTCGACACAACGACACTGGGGCTCCGGCAAGCAACGAGGAGGCCTGCGGGAGGTGGGACGAGCTGGACGTCGTGGACTCCATCGAAGGCCACGGTCGGTGGAGCCCTTGGGAAACAGACGAGCTCTTGTGGGGGAAAAGCATGGCCGACAGTCAGGACGTGGATAGGAGGAGGCAAAGGCAAGGTCGCGGTGGACCGTCTGCTCACCTAGGCGACGACGACGGCAAGGCCGCCGGAGGCTTGGGTCGGAGCGGAGGAGAGACCGGAGAAGCTCCGTGGCGGCGAGCTTCCGAGGGACGTGGCTGGGACGAGAGGGCGCTCACTGGATGCATTTTCCTCTTCCCGCAGTAGAAGAAAGGGGAGGCCAGCGGGGTCCTGGACGGCGAGGTAGGAGACGGGAAGGAGAGGGCACACGATGGCTTCGGTCGCCGGCAGCCACGGCGTCAGGGGCGAGCCCCTTTCGTTTCCTGGCAGAGAAGAAATTAAACGAGGGGGAGGTTAGAGGAGGAAAGAGAGGAAAACAGGTGGACAAAAGGAGACGAGCGGCGACTCATCTGCTCGTTCGGTCAGCCGGCGGCGGGGCTCCTGTAGTTGTTTGGGTGGCCGGCGACGACGAGCTTCGACAAGAGCCGGACGCGAGGGGAGGCACTGGTCGGCAGAGAGGTCGAGATCGAGCTCCTCTCGATCTGGAGTGGGTGGTGGCATGGGGGATTGGGTCGATGGGGATAACGAGGAGGAGGCCAGGGGAGCGCTGGTTGGTGGATTGGATCGGGTGAGATCCTGAGGGAAGAGAAGGCAAGCAGTTGGCGGCAGGCAGGAGGATGGATGGGACAAATCGCCTAAAATTTAGGGTTGCCCACTTCTATACATTATTGGATTAGGTTTGGGGGGGTATTCGGTCCGTCCGATCGTAATCGGGCGGTCGAGAAAAATAGGCTAGGGAGTCCAAATAAGAAAACGGTGATGTTTTGTAGATGTTTGGGATGATCCAGACACAACAGTAGCGACAGTCCGAGTCGGGTTCGGGACAACTATCGGACGCGCGCGCGAGGAGGGCCGTGGGCTGACGAGAGAGGTTAGGTTGGACCTGGCGGTAGGTAGTGGGCTGTGTAGACGGTCTAGAGAAGAAGGAGAGGGAAAGCCCGGCGACAGTTTTCGGAGACCGAAAAGGTCCGACATTAGACCGACTATACTGCCGCTACTGGTTGAAACGAGATGTACAAGGAATGATAAAGATCAATTACGACAACACTCCGGTTGGAAATGGAAGGCATAGAATATGAACTTGGCAAAAATGAAAGCACTTGGATGAGACTCCGGTTAGAAGAGGAATGATAGGCACAACACTCCGGTTAAAACAACGTAGAGAAGGAATAAGAATGATATAATTTGGACAGCACTCCGACTGAAAAGAAAAGGAATTGAATAAGAACTTCACAAGATGAGAGTATGCTTGATGAAATCAACAACACACTGTCTTCGGAACTATTGAAAGAATGGCACAAGGGGTAAGAAAGATTTCAGACAGCACTCCGGTTGAGAAGGGAGACAAAACTTGATAAGGTGAGAGAACTTGAATGAAGGACACGACACTCCGTAATGAATGGATAAGCAAAGGAAAGAACATGGTCCTGACAAAACAAGATGGTTTGAGAAGACAGCAACAACACAATGCCTGCGGAAGAAAAACAGAAGATAGATCATTGGAAAGAAAGAAAGAATGGAGAAGAAAATGCCAAGTTCTGCCACAAAAGAGCTTGGAGAGCACCCTTCCAAGAAGGTTATAACGGAGTTGTTGGAAAACCAACAACAAAAAGAAAAAAACTTGCAATGGGCTTATGGAAAACTTCTCAAAATTAAGGCGAAATTCTGCCACTACGGAAAACAAAATATTGGAGAGGGAGCTAGGAGAGTCCAAATGAGGTGCGGTTTTCAGCCACGCGATCGTGATCGAACGGCCGAGAGGATGGATGGGGTTTGGATGGGTTTTGGGCCACTTTGGAGAGGTGTTGGGCTGCAACACTCACGAGGCCTTTATGGTTTCTCGGTTAACCGTTGGAGTATCAAACGAACTCCAAATGGCATGAAACTTGATAGGCGGTCTACGAGTGGTGTACCAAGGCCGCATGGCAAGTCTTGGTCCAATCCGAGAACGTTTAACACTCGCACACGGAAAGAGGCAAAAGGGAACGCCGGAGGACATAGGAGTGCCGGATCGCAAAACGGACAACGGGGAAAAAGCTCGAATGCATGAGACGAACACGTATGCAAATGCGATGCACATGATGACATGATATGAGATGCATGACATGTACAACATGCAAAACAAAGGCAAAAACCCAACCACGAGGGAATATCATAACTTAGAGCCAAAAATGGCAAGAATTTGGAATACAAATATGGCAAGTTACATACGGGGCGTTACAACACTCCACCACTACGAAAGGATCTCGTCCCGAGATCTAGGACTGGAAAAACTCCGGATATTCGGAACGGAGGTGGTCCTCGTGTTCCCAGGTGTCTTCATGGTCGGAATGGTGAGACCACTTCACTTTCAGGAATTTGATAGACTTGTTGCGAGTCTTGCGCTCAGTTTCTTCAAGAATAGCAACGGGATGCTCATGATAAGACAGGTCTTCTTGGAGATCAATCTCTTCGAAGTTGATGGTGCGATCAGGAGTCTTGAAACACTTGCGAAGCTGAGACACGTGAAACACGTCGTGCACATTTGCAAAGTTGGATGGAAGCTCAAGTTGATAGGCGAGATCGCCTCTTTTGCCAATGATCTTGAAAGTACCCACGTATCTAGGGGCAAGCTTCCCTTTGATACCGAAGCGACAAGTACCTTTCATTGGAGAGACGCGGAGGTAGACATGGTCTCCGATCTCGAAAGCCAAGTCATGATGCTTGCTATCATAGTAACTCTTCTAGAGCGATTGAGCGGCTTTGAGATTTTTATGAATGACTTTGCACATTTCCTTAGCCTCTGTGATTAAGTCATTGCCAAGAAGTTGGCGTTCACCAGTTTCTGACCAATGAAGAGGAGTACGGCACTTTCTGCCATAGAGAATCTCGAATGGGGCCTTGCCTGATGCGGAGCATCCTATGTTCATCTCCATGTACACCTTCATAGCACATCAAGCCCCAAGCGGACCTACCGGACTTAAGGTGAACCCGCTCCTCTTCAAGATTTAAAAGAATATTATGGACTTGGTCGCTACCTCACCACGGAACATTGTGCATCATTAGGTACGAGGGCGACCGCTGCCAAGCAGCTAGGGAGCTTCCCGGAGGCCAAGGAGAAGGACCCCAAGGCCACAAGGAAGAAGAAGGAGTGCACGAAGACCAACTCTGCACCTCCCAGGCGACCCCGTGCCCACAGTCCTCGAAGACCCCGTGCGCACGGGCTACACAAAGAGCTGGCGCTGGAGCACCCCGTGCGCACGGGCCCAACTTACCCCGTGCGCACGGGCCCTACAGGATGGATGGCTGTGATTGCTGTTTGGGCCTCCTCTTCATCCACCTCGTCCCTCAC
Organism: Triticum urartu; assembly: GCF_003073215.2. Lineage (NCBI taxonomy): Eukaryota > Viridiplantae > Streptophyta > Magnoliopsida > Poales > Poaceae > Triticum > Triticum urartu. Next base: position 271,054,000 of record NC_053027.1, read on the forward strand.
GTCCAGCCACCTATATATTCCGTACCTAGACCATTTGTTAGGGTTAGCAAAGGATATGATAGACATATGAGATCTTTTCTCCATGGATCCACTCCACTAGGAGATCAAGACCTCCTCTTGGAGTGACCAACCTCAAGACCTCCTAAGGGAGAAGATCCCTAGTGGATAGATCCCCATCATAGGATCACCAAGACCTCATTCCTCATAGGATTGGGATGAACTAGTATCTTGTATCTTTCCTTTGTTGTCTTTGAATCATTGTATCTCTCTTTGTGTGATTGGATCTAGCATATGTGTGATTGGATCTAGTCAATTGAGTGTTTTCCCTCTTGTGTTCATCTTGTTCTTGGGGATTCCCCCTCCAATTCGTGAAAGATCTCCACTTAGGGTTCCACCCTATATCATTTTGGTATCATGAGCCATGGTTTCTCACGAAATTGGAGCCCCCCTCTTTGTTTTCTAGCCTAGTTTTGTTGTGTTCTTCCCCAAATTCGAAAATTCCCCATCAAAAATAGCCCCAAATTTTTTTGTGATTTGTTGGTTTTTGATGATGTTTTGTTGGATTTGATCCATGGATTTGCTTGGTTTTAAGTGGATCTAGCTTTCCACCATCTTTTCCCCACCATCCATCCCCAAAATCTCCCCAATTTTGCCCAAGAAATCTCCATTTTCCGCCACGAAATCGCGAAATTTCAGCCCACCCCGTGCCCACGGACCCCAGACCCCGTGCGCACGGCCCCCCGAAAACTCTCTAGACACCCCATGCCCACAGACCTGTACCGTGCGCATGGGACACCGTGCCCACGGGCTCCTACCCCCGTGTGCACGACCCCCCCAGGACAGCCGCGTCTACTTCACCATTTCGCCCATAACTTTCACATCCGGAGTCCGATTTTCGCGTTCTTTAGCTCGTTGAGTAGATATTGACACCCCACATCCACCTAGATAGTTTCCATCACCATTTGACTCCATCCAAATTTTGACATTTTGGCATCTTTGCCTAGGCCTTCCACCATATCATCCACAAAACCACCATAGCCTTCTGCAACCTAACCTATTTCGCTCCATTTTGCATTTGTGGTTGTTTGAGTGGTGACTTGAGTCTCCTAAGGTGTTTCGGCAACTTAGGGACGGTTGCTTCTTCATCATCCATCACCACCACTTCCACATTGCCATCTCCGCTACCACCATTCGACTTTTGCCCTTTAGATTTTGAGTTCGCGGTTTTTTTACCGTTTCCTAAGGTGTTTCGGCTACTTAGGGACGAGTCTCCATCATCTTGGTATCTACATGAAGAACACTGCCACTCACCATCTTCAAGGATGGTAGCCTCGAAGACACCATTGTACATTGCCCTTGCAATTTCATTGATAACCCCTAGCCCCTTTTGCGTCACTTGCCTATCGAGACTAGCCATTTGAGTATTGCCGGCAACGTTACTTGTGCACATTAGTGATCTACACCTTCCATTGCATACATACCATATCATATTGGTATCATCATATCATCTCTTGTGTCACAAGATTGTTCCCGCATATACACAATTGCTATCTTGGTTTGTGCATTTCGCATAGTGGCCATACAAAAAAAAGAAAAGAAAAGAGAGCAAAGAGCTTGTAAGCAAGTGCCATAGCATCATACCATATTACGCATAAGATTGTCATATCCGATCATCTTGGATCATCTTGAGAAGAACAACGGGAACATCATACATATAGCATACTTGGGATAGAAAGCTCATAAATTTTGCATCTTATAGGTTGTGCACAAGTGTCGTATCCGCCTATTGAGCACTCGTGCTAGCGTCTCTCTTGAGTTGTGCAACACGAGCGTTTTCCATGGATTCCACATTTTGTGCTAATTCCTTGGTTGCACGACCCCATTTATCTATCCATGTGTGTGTTTCCGTGTGCCACATATTGCTATTGGTCTACTTATTTCACTTGCGAATTTGTGAATCTTTTCCAACATTATTGACTCTTGCTAACATTTTGCATTGAATTTTTGTGCCACTATCCTCACCGAGCTCCACCATAAGCCTTAATCGTGTAGGTGTGAGAACTGACAAGATCCGGTACCAATTGTGCTATTTCCTTGATACATTATTGAGTGATCATTGATCCATTTTCAACATTGGATAAGGTACATTGGTCTAGTTCATTCCTTTCTTCCACTCATATTTGTGAGTCTTGTGATGGATAGGCAAGGCATTTCATCTCCGGTCTTCGACAACAACGACGGCGTGAACGACTACATCACCAAAGCGTCAATCTTCGATCTACAACAACAAATGCAAGGCACATAATCAAGATTGCGAGAGCGCATCGAGAACCTCTCCATTGACATTCACCACTCCGAAGTGAGGAAAAGAGACTACATCGACAACAAGCTTTCCGCACAAAAGGAGGAGCAAGATGCAAGGATGGAGGAGATTTGGGACTTGATCAAGTCTACTTCCCCTTCATCATCTTCAAGGCGGCGGCAAGCACATCGATCCTCTTCGGAGCGCCCAAGCGACACAAGCGCAAGTCGTCCACGTCCACATCTCCATGGCGACCACCATCACGTTCGTGATCCATCTCATCATGAAGGACATGTCACGTCCAAGCATCATGTGCACAACGACGACGAACGGCATCTACTACGAGCTCAAGCACGACAAAAACATCATCAACATGAAGATGCGCAACACACGCAAACGTACAAGTTCGAACAAGCCCTACTTCACACCAAGAACAAGCTTCATGAGCATAATAGAAGACCACGAGACAAGCACCACCAAGAGCATGCTACGGCTACAACAACCACTTCAGCATCTTCGCCAAGTGCTATCAAGGCATCTTCGCCTACTTCCCATCAGTTCGCCTACATCAACATCTTCAACTACAATGCGACCAACTACGAGCGAGGGAGACACTTCCATCTTTGGAAGCCCCTCAAGAAAGATGGCCGAGCATGGGAATTTCCCTTCGGTCATGGAGACGAGCTACGAGGTGCCACATCATTTCGGCCTCCAACAACAAGACGGTGACAAGAAGGTCGAGCAAGGGCCATCCCCTTCGACCACGGCGACGAGCACGAACCTCTTCAACAACAAGAAGACGACGCCCATATTGGACTCATACGTCGAGTCAAGCTACGAGACTGCTCATGAGACCTTATCTTTGGTCTTCGAGGAGAGTGATGATGTGCCATCTTCGGCCTTCATCCACGTCTACAACCACGACATGATTGAGTATGGAGACATTTGCACCAACATCTCTCCGACAACGACATGTGACGAGATGCCCCAATTGCCATGTGAGGAGAGCCACCACCACATGAGTGACATGAGTGACTCCACCACACGTGACATTGAGAGCATTTCCTATGAGAGGATGAGTGTGACCACCACTAGCCCCACACTTGAGAGCATGCCACACATCCTATGTGAGGTTGAGAGCCATTTGAGTGACTCCACCAACCATATGAGTGAGAGCATCCGAGAGGGAGTGAGTGAGCCACAACACTTAGTGAGTGAGGTAGTTGACATGGCATGTGAGGCCACTTTGATTTCTAACAACTTAACCTCTACTCGGAGTGTGTTTTCTTTGGTGCTAGGTCTCCTACATGATGACACGCCTATCCTCGACGAGTCCATACCTCCAATGGAGATGACGATGGCCATGGTGGATGATGATGCACCCCCCACATGGTTCCATCAAGATGAAGATGACCACGACTCGGTCTTCGACACCTCACCTACAACACATGAGTGATGCTCCAAAGGTAACATAGGTGATGGTGCTTCTCTTGTCCCACTAATGGACTATTTTACGAATGATTGCTTGCGTGATGTTGACACACCTATACCCATGCTTCATGCTAGTGCGACTTCTTCATGTCATGACTTACCTATTTATGATAAATATGATGATGAGCATGTTGAGTTTCCTAGTTGTGATGCTATGCTCCATAGGATATCATGTGAAAATTCTTTTGGTCACATCATGTTTGACAATCCATTAACCTTGTCATATGCTATGAGTGAGATATCCCATATTGCATCATTTCAATCTCAACATAGTAATTATGCATGCCCCATTAAAATCAATCCCATTTGCACTTATGGCATAGATGACGAGATGATGGTCATTGGCTTTTGTTTTTCATGTGATGATATTGCCATGCTTCCTTTACATGATTTGTGCAAATCATCTTCTATGCCATGCCATGATCACATTGCTCCAAATATGCATTGTTTTGAATGTTGTCAATATTCTCCATGTGATGTTTCCATTAATGCTCATGAGGAGACCCCCATAGTTTCCTCATACATATTAGGAGATTTTGATGCATTGCATACTTTGCATGATTCTCATAATTGCTTGCACCATATGCATTCCATGAATAACAATGCTCTACATATTTCTTGTGATGCATTACACAGTTTGAGTGTCCATTATGCTATACATAACAACAAACCTATCATGATGGATGACATGTTTCTCTATCACGCATTTCATTTATTTGAGCATTGGCTATTTTGTGCTAACCAACACAAGCACGTGTGCATCATGATGGATGATGTGTACATCTACCACGCACACACAATTTTCCCTTTGTCTTTGTTTTGTGTAGGTACTCACGTATACTCATCAACCTCTCAATCCCAAGAGTTGACGAAACGAGCTCTTGAGAGCAAAGATGAGCTGGGATCCCGTGAACTATCCTTTCCACCACACTCTTCGCGCAACGACTACGCGCATCTCTTTCACTTGGCTCTCACACGGCTATGGGCTATATACCGCTTCTCGCTTCTTGCTCATTTTACCGTGTTCACTTTGCATGTTATGCTTGCTTCTATGCCTTTGCCATGCAATTGTGACCCTTGCTTGCATCTACCCATGATTCACAATTATGTTACTCCTATTTGTATTTGCATGCTTGGTGGAGATCCTTATTGCTATTTCCATGTTTATCATGTGCCTCATGCTATTGATGCTATTTTGCTCATATCCTCCTTTCATGATTGTGATATGTCTTGTGCATTATTCATGCCCACCATTTGCACACATGACATACTTGACATGATTCTTTCTAGTATGTTGCATCTCAATACTAGCTTGCTTACCTTGATTCCCATGATTGCTTGCTTTGTCACATCACCCATGTTCCATTCTTCATTGCTTTCTTGGGTTGATGACGTATATGTTCATGCCTCTCACATGATATATTTTGTTCATTGCCGCTTGCCTCCAATTGTTGCATCTATGATTATTGATCTTGGAGACTTGGACACTTTACTTGTGATGCATGCTTGCTTGATTGCGCCTATTGTATTTGGTTATCCTCGCATCATCATATACCTCCATACTATGAAATGCTCCCTTGTACTTTCTTATGATGAGCATGATACATCCACTTGTTGGGTATTTTACCACACGAATGATAGGTTTCGCATCTCCGCTAGCCTCATTTGTTTTTCCGAGTGTTTGTCATGTTCTTTCATGTTGAAGGATTCACAAGGCGATACCGTCATGAGACAATTTGGTCATGTGAAGGCATACATGATGTGCAACACCAACATTTGCGAGAATCTCCTAAAGGTGAACTCCTTCCCTTTGAGCCATCGTCAAATATGCATATTGGATGTGTCACTCTTTCATTGTTGTTTCCTTCTTCTTGTCTACATGTTACATCTATTGGATGGAGGACCGACATTGGAGATGGAACCCATGAACCTTCAAGTTGAGGAGTGCTCGGACTTATTGGATGCACCTTCGAACCTCCACTCATGCCAAGACATCGAGCATTGGTATACCAACACCTCCATATTTGTTGATTCCGTTCACACATGTCATGCTCGATGGACATATCAAACACATGACAAATTTGCATCTTATGCATGGATTGACTCACATTATGATTGCCTTGTTGCACCTATTTCCATGTCATCCATGATATATGAGCTTGTGCATTTCCTTAGCAAATTTGTTGTGATCTTTCTTGATGGCATATTCATACATCATGATCATATTGCCTACCATCACTTGCATGATAACTCATTCATATTGAGCATCCATTACCATATTCATGTTGTTGATAAACCGTCTCACTATGACATCATTTTGCACCGTGGTTGCATTGATCATATTCACAATACATTTGTGTGCACAATGAATGCTTTTCCTCCCATGAATGCTTTACATGTCATTTTACATCATCTTGATAAGCTTCATGTGCTTTGTCACGAACAATCTTGCCGCATGGACTTATGCTTATTTGATGGACACTTTGTGTGCGCTAACCATTGTATTTCCGAGTGTCGCTTGTGTTTGCTCTTTTGCATGTCTACCACTACGGAGACACCTTGGAGTACTTGGATTGCGCCATGTCTTCAACTCCGTCCAACTTCAAGTCCGTCGACGACAACCATTTCCATGGTGTTGAGGATCACGATCCGAGGTCGGATCTCTCCCAAGGGGGGGGAGATGATGCGGAGCATCCTACATTTATCTCCATGTACACCTTCATAGCACATCAAGCCCCAAGCGGACCTACTGGACTTAAGGTGAACCCGCTCCTCTTCAAGATTTACATGAATATCTATCGGACTTGGTCGCTACCTCACCACGGAACGTTGTGCATCATTAGGTACGAGGGCGACCACCGCCAAGCAGCTAGGGAGCTTCCCGGAGGCCAAGGAGAAGGACCCCAAGGCCACAAGGAAGAAGAAGGAGTGCACGAAGACCAACTCTGCACCTCCCAGGTGACCCCGTGCCCACGGGCCTCGAAGACCCCATGCGCACGGGCTACAGAAAGAGCTGGCGCTGGAGCACCCCGTGCGCACGGACTTGTACCGTGCCAACGGGACCCCCATGCGCACGGGCCCAACTTACCCTGTGCGAACGGGTCCTATAGGATGGACGGCTGTGATTGCTGTTTGGGCCTGCTCTTCATCCACCTCGTCCCTCACCTCCAGCCACCTATATATTCTGTACCTAGACCATTTGTTAGGGTTAGTAAAGGATATGATAGACATATGAGAGCTTTGCTCCATGGATCCACTCCACTAGGAGATCAAGACCTCCTCTTGGAGTGACCAACCTCAAGACCTCCTAAGGGAGAAGATCCCTAGTGGATAGATCCCCATCATAGGATCACCAAGACCTCATTCCTCATAGGATTGGGATGAACTAGTATCTTGTATCTTTCCTTTGTTGTCTTTGAATCATTGTATCTCTCTTCTGTGATTGGATCTAGCATATGTGTGATTGGATCTAGTCAATTGAGTGTTTTCCCTCTTGTGTTCATCTTGTTCTTGGGGATTCCCCCTCCAATTCGTGAAAGATCTCCACTTAGGGTCCACCCTATATCATTGCCTGAACTCGCTTGGAAGCTGTTGTTGTAGGAGAACTCGACATATGGAAGACAATCTTCCCACTTCATACCGAAGGAAATGACACAAGCCCTGAGCATATCTTCAAGAATTTGATTTACTCGCTCGACTTGTCCACTAGTTTGAGGATGAAAGGCTGTGCTGAAGCGAATGCGGGTGCCCATGGCCTTCTGGAAGGAATCCCAGAACTTAGAGGTAAAGATGCTTCCACGATCTGAAGATATCAACTGCGGAATGCCGTGCAGAGAGACAATCCTGGAGGTATATAGCTCTGCCAACTGAGCTGCTGTGATAGATTCTTTGATAGGAAGAAAATGAGCCACTTTAGTGAGCTTCTCGATGACAACGAAGATAGCATCATTGCCATGCTTGGACTTGGGAAATCCAGTCACGAAGTCCATCTGAATATGGTCAAACTTCCATTCTGGAATGGCAAGAGGTTGGAGGAGACCAGTTGGTCGTTGGTGTTCTGCTTTCACTCTTCTGCAGACATCACATTCATTCACGAACTGAGCAATCTCGCGCTTCATTCGAGTCCACCAATACGACTGCTTGAGGTCATGGTACATCTTTGTACTACCAGGATGAACAGAAAGGAGTGAATTGTGAGCCTCGTTCATAATGACTTTACGAAGGTCACCCTTAGGAACAACAATTCGATCCTCGAAGAATAGAGTATATTTTTCATCAAGGCGATAACACTTGTACTTGGGTTGGCTCTTGGCTCTTGGCAATCCCAATCTTCACCTTCTTCACCATAGCATTAAGAAGTTGAGCCTCACGAATCTGATGTTCCAAAGTAGGAGAGACTTGGAGGTTGGCAAGGAATCCTTGAGGAACAACTTGGAGATTAAGTTTGCGGAAAGATACACAAAGATCCAGTTGGAAGGGCTTGAGAATCAAACTGTTGCAGTAAGCCTTCCTGCTCAAAGCGTCAGCAATGACATTGGCCTTGCCTAGAGTATATTCAATAATCGGATTATAGTCTTGAATCATATCGACCCAACGAGTCTGCCTGAGGTTGAGGTTGGGCTGAGTGAAGATGTACTTGAGACTCTTATGATCAGTGAAGATGTCCACTTTCCTTCCCAACAAGAGATGTCTCCATGTTAAAAGAGCATGGACAAGTGCCGCCAACTCGAGGTCATGAGTGGGGTAGTTCTTCTCGTTGGGCTACAACTAGCGAGAGGTATAGGCCACAACTTTCGTCTCTTGCATTAACACAGCACCGAGACCTTGAAGGGAAGCATCACAGAAAACCTCGAATGGTTTGGATTCATCAGGAGGAGTCAGAATTGGAGCTGCGACTAACTTCTCTTTGAGGGTGTTGAAAGCGATGTCACATTCACGCATCCAGACATACTTCACATGCTTCTGGAGGAGGTTGGAAAGAGGCTTCGCGATCTTAGAGAAATTCTCAACGAATCTTCGACAATAGCTTGTGAGCCCAAGGAAACTGCGGAGTTGCTTCACATTCTGAGGCGGTTCCCAATTCACAATTGCAGACACCTTCTCAGGATTAACAGCTATGCCCTTGGCAGAGATGATATGCCCAAGGTAGAGAACATCATCGAGCCAAAACTCGCACTTTGAAAACTTCGCATAGAACTGATGTTCTCTGAGTTTGTCTAGCACCAATCTCAAGTGCTTGGCGTGATACTCCTTGTTCTTGGAAAAGACCAAAATGTCATCGAGATAGACCAAGACAAAGTCATTTGTGTATGGGTTGAATTCATCATGCGAGAGAATGTTGGATGAGCATTGACAAGACCGAAAGACATGACAGTGTATTCATAAGAACCATAGCTTGTTCTGAATGCTGTCTTGGGGATGTCTTGTTCACGAATGCGAATCTGATGATAGCCCATACGGAGGTCAAGCTTGGAGAATACTTGAGCACCCTTGAGTTGTTCGAAAATCTTGTTGATGTTGGGAAGTGGGTACTTGTTCTTTATGGTCTTCTTGTTCAATGGACGATAGTCGACACAAAGTCGGTCTGTGCCATCTTTCTTCTTGACAAAAAGAACACCAGAACCCCATGGAGAAGAACTTGGTCGGATCATACCCATACGCTCTTGTATATCGAGTTGTTTCTTCAGCTCCTTCAACTCCTCTGGTCCAAGCTTGTAAGGACGTTTGCAAATAGGTTACGTGCCAGGCTCAAGATCAATGACGAATTCAACTAGTCGGTGAGGAGGCATTCCTGGAAGCTCTTCTGGAAAGACGTCTTGATATTCACAAACGACTGGAATATGAGAGATGGCATCCAACTCGCCCTTCTCATTGAGAGAAAACAATCGAATGGTATCATCACGAGCGGCAAAAATGATCACATCCTCAGACGAGTGTGTCAATTGAATCTACCTGGCAGCATAATCAAACTGAGCCTTGTGATTAGAAAGCCAGTCCATGCCGAGAATTAGATCAATATCCGAGTCACCAAGAACAACTGGAGAGGACAGAAACTTATAGTCTCCCATCTTGATAGAAACATCCAGGACGCAATTGTTAGATGTCATTTGCTTGCCCGGGGACACAATCTTCAACGGGAAAGGAATCTTTTCGGTCACAAACTCATGCTTGGCAACAAAAGGTCTTGAAATGAAAGAAAGCGATGCACCAGTATCAAAAAGAACCTTTGCAGGAATATCGTTAACAGGAAGGTTACCCATGATCATTTCTGAAGAGTCCTCTGCCTGAGTTGCGTTAATCATGTTGACCTTTGCAAACTTGGGATTATGCTTGACCACTGCATTGCTGGCAGATCTCACAGGAGGAGGAGGCGGAAGACGCCTCTGGTTGAAGCATTTATTTGCATAATGACCCTTTTGCTGACACTTGTTGCACGTGACCTCTGAGAGTGGACGGTGATAAGGAGCACTTGACCTTGGAGCATGAGACGAAGCTTTGTTCTGAAAGCCTGGGTTGGGGGGGTGGGAAGATCCATTGACACCTTTGCTCTTCTGCTGATAAGGCTGACGGAATGGAGGAGGAGGAGGCAACCAATACTTTTGCTGCTTAGCTGCCACTTGAGTTGAAGAAGAATAAGGAGTTGCATCCCTGACTCTCTTCTTGGAAGCATCGCACTTGAGCTTAGCGGTCTCTTGCTTTAATGCCATGTTGTAGAACTCATCATACTTTTTCGGCTCAAAAAGCACGAGAGCTAGTTGCAGATCTTCTCTAAGGCCACCTCTAAACTGATAAATCATGCTCTTCTTGTCAGGGACGTCTTGCTTGGCGAAGCGAGCGAGCCTCTGGAGCAGGATGTTGTATTGGTAAACAGACAAGCTGCCTTGCTTCAGGTTGTAGAACTCCTCACGCTTACTCTCAACAACACTCTGAGGAATGTGGTGAGCTTTGAAGTCTTGGCGGAAATCATCCCAGGTAATCACACAACCTCCTCTGGAATCTTTGTATTGTTGATACCACTCTGCAGCTTGGTCTTTGAGTTGGAACGAAGCAAACTTGACAAAGTCCTCAGGCCTGACGTTGCTACACTCAAAATGTTTGCAGATATCCATGAGCCAATCGTTAGCGTCTGTGGCCTCGACACAGTTACTGAAAGACTTCGGCTGGTTTAAGAGGAACTGGTTGAGGGTAGCAAACTGAGTTTGATAGTTGCCATGGCCTTGATTTCCTTGGTTGCGCTCTTGCAAGAGTTGCATAATCAACTGCGTGTTGGCATTGGTGGCGGCCATCACAGCTTGCCATGCCTTCGGAGGTGGAGGTGGTGGCGGTGGTTCCGGATTGTGACGCGTTGGAGGAGCCATCCTGAAGAGGGTGACATCCGTTAGCATCTTGACAGACATATATTCAAGCTGAATCAAATGGATCGAAATTGCAACATATAGCCTTAACATTCGAACAAGAATGAACAAATGAATTCCAAATTGAATGGTCACACTTCCATAAATTGAGAAGCCACTTAGATAGAGGTAGAAGAATAAAACAACAAGGTACAAAGATGAACAAATACTTGGTAAGGATTACCCAATCACATACCAAATATATGCGGAAGAAATACTAGAGCTACATGAATTCCCACCTATGAAACTCCCGAAATTTTCCGGTTATGCAATCAGGTGTTGGGGATACAGGGGAAGCATAATATCTCACCCAAAACTATCAAATCCTACATCCAGCTGTATCCATCCTTCAGCACATATCCAAGAAACCTTCAAAAATCATTTACCTCAACCTTCGAAAAGCATCTGTTATATGAGTTATGGCAATACTCCCGAACTCCCGCCCCAATACTGGGTGGCGTCGAGGTTATCTCACCAACAACTTCATAAAAGAGATTTTCGATGTCGACGAAACTCAGCTATTCGAAAACTGCAACGATAAAATTGCGACAACACCTCGGAGCTCAACTCACTATCACAACCCCTAAATGTCAGGAGGCACCAAGAACAATGTTCTTGTCACAAAACCATCGGAACGATTCCAAGATACCTGCGTGATTCTAATTTTTTTTATGAAATTTGAGAAGAGAAGAGTCAAAACACTATGTCAGCATGCCTCACCAGAGCGACGAAGGGACTGAGGAGTAAAAAGAATCCTACTCTCCAATATATATAATCCTATAAGACTCAAAACATTTTTCTAGACTCAACAACGCCAGCGATTCGATCAAGCAGGGGGCTCCTAAGTCGGGGAAGGCTCTGATTACCAACTTGTAACACCCACGATGTGGCTATATCTCCCATGTGTCGGAGCACAACTTAGAGGCATAACCGCATTGTAGGCATGTCGCAAGAGGGTAATATTTACACATCCCATGTACTGAATAAGAAAGAGGTACAGAGTTGGCTTACAATCGCCACTTCACACAATACATAGATATAGCATTACATCATCCAGATACAATCAAGGTCCGACTATGGAACCAAAATAAAGACAACCCCAAATGCAAAAGATCCCCAATCTCCCCAATTGGGCTCCACTACTGATCATCTGGAAAGGAAACGTAGTAACGCCCTGAGTCCTCATCGAATTCCCACTTGAGTTCGGTCGCATCTCCTGGAATGACATCATCGGCACCTGCATCTGGTTTTTGGAAGTAATCTGTGAGTCACGGGGACTCAGCAATCTCACACCCTCGCGATCATGACTATTTAAGCTCATGGGTAGGAAAAGGTATGAGGTGGAGCTGCAGCAAGCACTAGCATATATGGTGGCTAACTTACGCAAATGAGAGCGAGAAGAGAAGGCAAAGCACGTTCGAAAATCTATGATCAAGAAGTGATCCTAGAAATACTTACGTTCAAGCATAACACAATACCGTGTTCTCTTCCCGGACTCCGTCGAAAATAGACCGTCATGGCTACACACGCGGTTGATGCATTTTAATTAAGTCAAGTGTCAAGTTCTCTACAACCGGACATTAACAAATTCCCATCTGCCCATAACTGCGGGCACGACTTTCGAAAGTTCAAAACCCTGTAGGGGTGTCCCAACTTAGCCCATCACAAGCTCTCACGGTCACCGAAGGATATTCCTTCTCCCAGGACGACCCGATCAGACTCGGATTCCCGGTTACAAGACATTTCGACAATGGTAAAACAAGACCAGCAAAGCCGCCCGATGTGCCGACAAATCCCGATAGGAGTCGCACGTATCTCGTTCTCAGGGCACACCGGATGAACACTACGTACAACTAAAACCAACCCTCAAGTTTCCCCGAGGTGGCGCTGCAAGTGGCTATGTTTTGGACCAACACTCAGAGGAGCACTGGCCCGGGGGTTTAAAATAAAGATGACCCTTGAGTCCGCAGAACCCAAGGGAAAAAGGCTTAGGTGGCAAATGGTAAAACCAAGGTTGGGCCTTGCTGGAGGAGTTTTATTCAAGGCAAACTGTCAAGGGGTTCCCATTATAACCCAACTGCGTAAGATCGCAAAATCAAGGAACATAACACCGGTATGACGGAAACTAGGGCGGCAAGAGTGGAACAAAACACCAGGCATAAGGCCGAGCCTTCCACCCTTTACCAAGTATATAGATGCATTAAAGTAAACCAGATATAATAATGATATCGCAACAATAAACATGTTCCAACAAGGAACAAACTCCAACCTTCACCTGCAACTAGCAACGCTATAAGAGGGGCTGAGCAAGGCGGTAACATAGCCAAGCAATGGTTTGCTAGGACAAGGTGGGTTAGAGGTTTGACATGGCAATATGCGAGGCATGATATAGCATATGGTAGGAATCGCGGCATAGGCATAGCAATAGAGTGAGCAACTAGCAAGCAAAGATAGAAGTGAGTTCGAGGGTATGGTCATCTTGCCTGCAAAGTTCTCCGAGTTGACGTAAGCTTGATCCTCATAAGCGTACTCAATGGGTTCCTCGATCACGTACTCGTCTCCTGGCTCTACCAAGGCAAGAACACAAGCAAGGGAAACAAAATCAACCACGGTGCAATGCACAAGCAACATGATGCAAAACATGGCATGATATGCGGGATGTGATATGCAATGCATATGCGTGCACCGGAAGGAAAAGATCAAAACAGGACTCAACTTGGAAAACCAAGTGCGCCGCTGGAAAGATGAGTTGATTTTGGTCGAAATCGATATAAAGATCACCGGAATCGGATGCACGGTTTGCAAATGGCAAGCAAAACATTAATTGCACTATTCTACGATTAACAGCACGATGCCATCTAGAATGCAACAAGAAACTAAGCTACTGTACTCTAACATAGCGACAAAGTACATGGCAGTGATCCACTCAAGATGCTTGACAAAAAATGAACACTGAGCTATGGCTAAATCACACAAGAGCAGGTTCAAACAAGCATGGCAAAAGTGGAAAAGATATCAGCCTCTCAGACTTAATGAAAATAACAATATGTCAGGATTTAACATCAGGAAGCAATGTTTAGAGAAAGATAAAAACATGCTGCAGGAACATATCATGGCAAAGCAAGGCATGGAATGAAACTACTCAAAGCATATAACAAAAGTCCCTTACTGATCATAAGCCAAAAAGGATCAGAAAATATGATGGCACCCATGTAAACATAGCAAGTTTCGTTAACAGATTCAGACTTAGCAGAAAACTGGACATGGCAAAAACAGACTTACGTATGCATGTTTGCGAGCTCGATTCACTCACCACATGGCATTACATGAAAAACTAAGCATACACCCATCTAGAAGACATGATCATGAAGCCAAGCAAAGCAAGAACAAGTTCATAGCATGCATGGATCAACTACAACAACCTCGGCAAAATTGATTAACACGTAAGCAATCTTCCAGGAACATTTTATAGCAAAAGTAGAGCAAGATTGAGTCATGCTATGTTATGCCATAATTTCAAACAAAGACATGGATGGATAGAACATAATAATATCTCAAAATCATCCTTACTGAACATGCTCAAAAGAGGCATGGGTCACTCTATAGCAACATGAATACATGGCATAAAAATAACATCAGGGAATTGGTATGGGTCACTCAACCAAGCTCCCATCAGATGGGATCATGCATATTTCACAAAACTCAGTGTGTGGTATCTGATGGTTTTTAGCATATAAATCAAACTCACTTCAGGGGGATTATTTCTAGGCAAGAATCTAAAGCTCTGAACAAATATATTTGTGGGGATGTGGTGCTGGTCACACTCATCTGCAATGAAGTCGATGAGGCCAGCATTAGCAATATATTGCATGAACTCCTCAAGAATTCCAGCCTCTTGCAGGAACAGGGTGTGCGGCCATTCGCACAGCCATACTTCCGCCAACCTCCGAGGGTGGAGATCATTGTCATAAGACTCCCCAATAACACCGTTGGAGCTCTTCCTAGAGCGAAACTTCCTGAACATATTCATGTTCGCGTACAATTTTCTAAAAATAAAATTTCTGGAGTGACAAAAATTTGTCAACAAAACTTTGTAAGATTGATAGCAACTACTCATAGGGACACATAGAAGCTATAGCAAGCATTCAAACTACTTAAAACTCTAAGAATTCAACATGCAAGCACATCTACAGTAGCACCAGGAGTAGCTAATTATTCAAAGTATATAAGCCACTAAAACAAAAACTAATTGGACAAATGGTGGAGTCACATACCAAGCAACAATTCCCCGGAACAGTTTTGGAAATGGAGCTTTGAGCAAAGAGATCGAAATCCGCGGGTTTGAGCTCAAGAACACGGGAGAGAGAGTAATGGGGATTTTTTTTCTGGAGGTAAGTGATGATGTGGGCTAAAGAGATAAGTGAGGGGGCCCACATGGGGACCACAACCCACCAGGGCGCGCCTGGGGGTGCTGGCGCGCCCAGGTGGGTTGTGCCCACCTGGTGCACCTCTCTCTGATGTTTATTGCACCAAAAATTCTCAAATATTAAGAAAAAATCGTATTAAATTTTCAGGGCATTCTGAGAACTTTTATTTTTGGGTCATTTTTTTATTGCACGGGAAATTCAGAAAAACAGACAAAACATGGCATTTTATTTTATTTAACTAATAAAAACAGAGAATAAAAAGTAGGGATAGAAAGTAGTGCTTACTAAATTCATCAACTACATATCGTTCAAAAATGATCCATTAATAAGGTTGATCAAGTCTTATTAACAACCACTTTCGATTAGCATGAAGTCGAAGAACTTCCGTAAATCACTAGGTTACCTCAATGGAGATATGCATTTCCCAAACAATAAGCATTTCATATTTCTTTTTAACAGTAGGTAGAGGTATTTGAAAACTTCCAATAGTGATTGTCGGAGATTTTTCAATAACATTAATACCATTCACTTGGAATTGTTTCTTCGGAAAGTGCACCATATGCTCATTACCAATAATATGAAAAGTGACCTTTCTTTTATTGCAATCAATAACAGCCCCTGTAGTATTCAAGAAGGGTCTACCAACGATAATCGACATGTTGTCGTCCTCGGCCATCTCAAGTATAGAAAAGTCAGTCAAAATAGTAACATTAGCAACAACAACGGGCACATCCTCATAGATACCGATAGGTATGGCAGTTGATTTATCAGCCATTTGCAAAGATATTTCAGTAGGTGTGAGTTTATTCAAGTCAAGTCTTTTATAGAAATAGAAATGCATAACACTAACACCAGCTCCTAAATCACACAAAGCAGTTTTCACATGATTCTTTTTGATAGAGCAAGGTATAGTTGGTATTCCCGGATCTCCATGTTTTTAGGTACTCCATCTTTAAAAGTATAATTAGAAAGCATAGTGGAGATTTCATCTTCCGGTATTTTTCTCTTATTTGTGATGATGTCTTTCATATACTTTCCATAAGGAGGCATTTTCAAGATATCATTCAAGCGAGTACGCGAAAAGACTGGCCTCGGCATTTCAGCAAAGCGTTCAAATTCTTCATCATCATTCTTTTTACTTGACTTTGGTGGAAAAGGCATAGGTTTTTGAACCCATGGTTCTCTTTCTTTACCATGTTTTTAGCCACAAAGTCTCTTTTGTCATATCTTTTGTTCTTACCTTGTGGGTTATCAATATCAGTGGGTGGTTCTATCTCAACATCATTTTCTGGTTCTTTATCGTTGCTTGGTTGAGAGTCTTCATGAACCTCATCATTAACTTCTTTATTATCAGTAGGTGAGTGTTCATTGTTAGATTGAGTTTCAGCATCAGAGATAGAAATTTCATTATCATTATCAGGAGGTTTTTCTATTTCAGGTTCACTAGGAGCATGTGAAGTCCTATCATTCTTCTTTTTCTTTTTCTTTTCAGAAGACCTAGATGCACTAGTGTTAGCTCTTTGTGAATCTTGTTCAATTCTTTAGGGTGTCCCTCAGGATAAAGTAGTTCCCGAGTCATTTTACCTCCTCTAGTTGCAACTCTAACAGCAAAGTCATGCATATTGTGATTCATTTCATCAAGCAATTCTCTTTGAGATTTAGCAACTTGTTCTAATTGAGTTTGAACCATACAAGCATGCTTTCCAACACCTCTAACATCATTTTATATTCTAAATAACAAGTCAGTCATGCGAGCAATCATATCAGAATTATATTTCAATTGTTTCATAACATTTGCATTGTAGTGATCTTATTTTCTAATGTAGTTTTCAAACTCATAAAGGCATTGACTAGGATGCATATAGTGAGGATAATCATTATCATTAAATTCATAAGAAAATTTACCTCTACCACCTTAGGAATTGGTGGTGCATTAAGCCCATGTATTTCTTCAATAGGAGGTAAATTTTTAACATCCTCAGCTTTAATACCTTTTTCCTTCATAGATTTCTTTGCCTCTTGCATATCTTCAGGAGTGAGATATAATATACCCCTCTTCTTCAGAGTGGGTTTAGGCGGTGGTTCAGGAATAGTCCAATCATCATAATTTTTCAATATGTTATTCAATAATTCTTCAGCTTGTCCAACAGTTCATTCCCTGAAAACACAACCAGCACAACTATCTAGGAAGTCCCTAGAAGCATCGGTTAGTCCATTATAGAAGATATCAAGCATTTCATTTTTCTCAAGAGGATGATCAGGCAAAGCATTAAGTAATTGGCAAAGCCTCCCCCAAGCTTGTGGGAGACTCTCTTCTTTAGTTTGCACAAAGTTAAATATTTCCTGTAATATAGCTTGTTTCATATGAGTAGGAAAATATTTTTCAGAGAAATAATAAATCATATCCTAGGGACTACGCACACAACCAGAGCAAGAGTATTGTACCAAGCTTTAGCATCACCCTTTAATGAGAAAGGAAATAATTTGAGAATAAAGTAATAGTGAGTTCTCTCATCATGAGTAAAGAGGGTGGTTATGTCATTCAACTTAGTAATATGTGCCACAATAGTTTCAGTTTCATAACCATGGAAAGGATCAGATTCAACCAAAGTAATTAACTCTAGGTCAACAGAGAATTCATAATCCTTATCATCAATAAAGATAGGTGAAGTTGCGAACTTAGGATCACATTTCATTCTAGCATTCAGAGGTTTTTCTTTATACTTGCATAATACTTTCTCTAGATCATCTCTATCTCTGCAAGCAAGAATATCTCTAGTTGTTTCTTCACTCGTAACATAACCTTCCAGTACCTTAGGAAATTCATATCTAGGAGGGCTAGTTCTAGTAGGTGTTACAGGAGATTTAGTTTCAAGCTCATCATCAGATTCAACAACATCATGTTGTATAACTCTAGCAATTTGTTTATCAAGAAATTCACCAAGTGGCAAATCATCATTCTCAAGCAAGGTACTAGCATCATCATAAGCATCGTCCATAGCAGAAGTAGCATCATCAATAACTTGCGACGTATCAGAATGAATAGCATGTGGCGGTGGTGCAAGTTTACTCATAACCGAAGGTGATTCTAAAGCAAAACTGGATGGCAGTTCCTTACCTCCCCTCGTCCTTGCGGGAAATATCTTAGTCTTTGGATCCTTCAGATTCTTCATAGTGATAATATGATAATAATCCCAAGTGACTCAACAAATATAGCTATGCTCCCCAGAAACGGCGCCAGAAAAAGGTCTTGATAACCCACAAGTATAGGCGGTCGCAGCAGTTTTCGAGGGTAGAGTATTCAACCCAAATTTATAGATTCGACACAAGGGGAGCCAAAGAATATTTGAAGGTATTAGCAGCTGTGTTGTAAATTCAACCACACATGGAGATTAATTATCTGCAGCAAAGTGATCAGTAGCAAAGTAGTTTGATAGCTTTGATAGTAGTGACAGCAGCAATAGTAACAGTAATGGTGATAGCCGTAATTTTGTAGCAAGTGTAACAACGATGATAGCAGTAGTAAGTTAGCAGAAACAATATGGAAAATTTCATAGGCATTGGATCGGTGACTTGTTGGATGATGTACATCATGTGACAGTTATAACCTAGGGCGATACCGCACTAGCTCCAGTTCATCGATATAATGTAGGCATGTATTCCGTAAATAGTCATACGTGCTTTATTAAAATAACTTGCATGACATGTTTTGTCCTACCCTCCCATGGCAGTGGGGTCCATATTGGAAACTAAGGGATATTAAGGCCACATTTTAATAGAGAACCGGAACAAAGCATTAACACATAGTGAATACATGAACTCCTCAAACTACGGTCATCACCGGGAGTGGGCCCGGTTATTGTCACGCCGGGGTTCACTACAAAAAAAATACACTTCCGTGATGATGCGTGTTTGTCACAGTAGGTCGCTTTTTTGTCATGCATGTACATCCATGAAAAATTTATGACAGAATCAAGATAGTCATATCTGTTTTGTCGTAGAAGTGTTCCATGACATTACCAAAATTATCATCACGGAAATGTCCACTTCCATGACGATAAATCGCGCGTCACAGAAGTGCTTTCGTCAAGGGTGACCGACACGTGGCATCCACCGTAACGGAACGCCGTTAAGCTATCGGGTCGGTTTTTGGATCCGATAACTCGTTAACAGCCCCGGCCAATGGGAAATTTCCATGTGTAAAATTCTTATTGGCCGGACGAAACACGTGTCAGCTCGTCAGCGGGTCAGATAGGCGCCTATGATACGTCGACACATGGCACGGCCCAACAGTGGCCCATTCCTGTGAAAAGGCCGGCCCGTTTGACTTGGTCAAAAGCTGGCGGGCCGGCCCGTTTGACTTGGTCAAAAGCTGGCGGCCCGGCCCATGGAAAGCCTGTTAACGGCCTGTTCGCATATAGCCCATTTACAGCCCGCTAACCCAAGGCCTGTTACGCCCTATCCGAATTAGGCCCAGTAGCATCATTTGGGCCGTCCACTATGATTCTAGCCCGTTTTCACTTCTGGCCCATGTATAGCCCATGACGTCTTTCGGCCCATATGAGGGCCTTTGTAACTCTTGGCCCATTAGCGGCCCGTGCTGAAACTGGCCCGTAATGAACAGTGTATTACTTTACGCCCATTAACGGCCCGTGCTGAAACTGGACCGTAATGAACAATGTATCACTTTATACCCATTAACGGCCCGTTATTCTGTTGGGCCATTTCCAGCCCAAGTTAACTTTGGGCCTTCTGAGGGCCCATTTATTCTTGGGCTCATTTGCAACATTCGGTTACTTACGGCCCGTTACTGTCATTTTCTGCATGTCGGCCAAATTCAGCCCGTCGTTACAGTCAGCCCATTTGTGGACCGTTAGTTTGTTGGGCCATTTTCATAGCTTCACCAAATACGGCCTATTAACGGCCCATTATGGTCAGCCCATAAAACGTACGATTTCTATTAAAGGCCCGTCTACGGCCCATTAAAGTCCCGTACAAGACCCATAAATGTGCCGGCGGCCCATGGAACCTACGAGACGTACAAGGCCCATGTGTAACACCCCCGATGTAACTTTCCCTATTTGTACTCCAACTCTTGCCGTTTCCGGCGTTAAGTTATATTTATTTCCTTGGGTTCGGGTTTTTGTCTCCGGTGTTGTTATCGTTGCCATGCATCTCATATCATGTCATCATGTGCATTGCATTTGCATACGTGTTCGTCTCATGCATTCGAGCATTTTCCCCGTTGTTCGTTTTGCATTCCGGTGCTTCGTTCTCCTCCGGTGGTCATTTCTAGCTTTCTTTCATGTGTGGGGATTAAACATTTCCGGATTGGACCGAGACTTGCCAAGCGGCCTTGGTTTACTACCGGTAGACCGCCTATCAAGTTTCATATCATTTGGACTTCGTTTGATACTCCAACGGTTAACCGAGGGACCGAAAAGGCCTCGTGTGTGTTGCAGCCCAACACCCCTCCAATTTGGCCCAAAACCCACCAAACTCTGCTCCATGTCCTAGAGCGTTCGATCACGATCGTGTGGCCGAAAACCGCACCTCATTTGGACTCTCCTAGCTCCCTCTATGCCTATAAATTGACCCGTCCGTTTTCGGATCTCTTCCTCTCCCCGAAACCCTAAAAGTCCCCTTCGACGCCCCGGACATTGTCCGCCCGCGCCGGACGCTCCGCGCCACCGCCCCGCACCAGTCCCCCGCTGCCACGTGGTGCGCAGCCGCCGCCTCCCGCCGAAGCCCGCGCGGCCCAGGACAGGCCCCCGCGGCCCGAAGGCTCCCCGCCGCCGCCTGCCTCCCCGGCCCGCGCCCACCGCCTCCCGTAGCCTTCCGCTCCGCCCAGCGCCGCCGCGCGCCGCCCGCCGCCTCCCGTCACCGCCCCGCCGCGCAACCTCGCCGGCCGGCTCCGCCTCCGCCGCGAGCTCGCCGCCCCGCGTCCCCGGTGGCCGCCGTCGCCGTCCGCCGCCAAATCCGGCCCGGGTCCGGCCGGGTCCGGCTCTCCCTCTCCTCCCCGCCGGTTTTTGCGACCTCGCCGGAGCAAGTCAACCCTCGCCGGAGCTCCTCGGTTCGCGTGCCGATCCAGATCTGGGACCAACCCTAGGTCAAAATTCTTCCAAGTCCTTGGAATTTTCAGTCCAAGTGCTCATGTTCGAGGCCCCGTAACTTTGCACCCGTAGCTCCGATTCATGCATATAGCATATCAAAATGTTCATCTCAGAGAATACATCATTTCATTCCATTGCATTATTTTCATTTGAGTTCATCTTGATGCCCGAAATTCTGTTAGAAGAGGGCTACTTGAGTTATTTGCCAGATCTGCTACTCCGTTTAGCACTTTTGTCATTTTTGCCATGATTAATGTGTGCATGCTATGCCCGTGAGTTCTACATGTGTTTTGATAAGGGTTTTGTCATCTTTCAAGAGGTGCAACCCATGTATTTTTAGCATGTGTGAGGTAACTTGTGCAAGCTTGCAAAGTGGTGCACTTGCTAATTCTGTTTTCAGGGACTTAGTAGTTTCACTAAGTCCTGGGATTGTTTATCTCACGATGCCATATGTTCAAGTTGTTTCCTAGTGATCCGTGCCTCTTTTGAGGATGATCAGTAAGGGAGTTTTGTTAATCTTGTAGTGATCTATCCATCCATGTCTTTGTTTGCAATTATGGAGTACCCTAGTTTGAGTCAATCGACCTCTACTTTTACTTCGTTGCGAGTCTGGGAAGATCGTCAACTTGTTTGCGATTTTGCCGATGTTCTTGTAGTTGATCCGTGCATGCTATGCCATTTTTCTTGCCATTTATAGCTTGAATTTTGTGCCTTCTTGATGGATGTGTGCTTGTCTTGCCATGACTTGCACCGTGGTGAGTGCATCGACCTCGTAAACATGCCTTCGTGAGTCTGAAAACTGGTTATGTTTTTGTTATGTTCGCATGCTTGCAATTGTATTTTCTGATCCCTTTTGGCTCAAGGTCACTAAGGGACTTTTGTTAAGATTGTTGAGTAGCTCCATGCCATGTCTTTCTTTGCCATGTTCAGGTCCTGTAGCCTGTTGTTTTGTTGCTCCGAAGAGGGCTATATGATCTGAAATTCCAGACAAGTGTTAATTTCACGAAGTCTGAGATCTGTTTTACCATTTGCGTTTTTGCCATGCTTGTTTGAGCCTCCTAATTGATGAATTGGCCGTAGCTCAGTGCTAGACTTTTGTTAAGCATCTTGAATGCTTCCCTTCCATGTATTTTGTTGTCATGTTTGGGTGCTGTAGCATGTTCATTTCATTGCATTTAGACGCCTACTTGCTGTAAATCGCAGACCGGTGTCATTTTTGAATCGCTTGCCATTTCCAAACCGTAACTCCGATTCCGGCGTTCTTTATATCATTTTCAAGAGATTTCATCTCATCTTTCCAGTGGTAGACTTGGATTTCCATGTTGAGGCCAGGTTGATGCATTTCCTGTCATATCTTGCATTTTGCATCCCGCATCGCATCCCGCATAGCATATCATCTTTGCATTGTGTTGTTTGAGTTTGCACGTGGTTGATTGTATCTTTGTTGCTTGTTTGCCTTGTTTGGTTAGAGCCGGGAGACGAGTTCGCTAACGAGGAGCCCGTTGAGTTTTCTTTTGAGGATCCAGTCAACTCTGACAATTGTGCAGGCAAGATGATCATACCCTCGAAATCACTACTATCTTTGCTATGCTAGTTTGCTCGCTCTTTTGCTATGCCATTGCTACGATGCCTACCACTTGCTTGCAAGCCTCCCAAATTGCCATCTCAAACCTCTAACCCACCATTGTCCTAGCAAACCGTTGATTGGCTATGTTACCGCTTTGCTCAGCCCCTCTTATAGCGTTGCTAGTTGCAGGTGAAGATTGGAGGTCGTTCCTTGTTGGAACATCTTTTATTTACTTGTTGGGATATCATTATATTATCTTGCTATCTTAATGCATCTATATACTTGGTAAAGGGTGGAAGGCTCGGCCTCTTGCCTAGTGTTTTGTTCCACTCTTGCCGCCCTAGTTTCCGTCATATCGGTGTTATGTTCCCGGATTTTTGCGTTCCTTACGCGGTTGGGTTATAATGGGAACCCCTTGATTTTTCGCCTTGATTAAAGCTTTTCCAGCAATGCCCAACATTGGTCTTACCATTTTCCACCTAGCCTCTTTTTCCCTCGGGTTTCCGGAGCCCGCGGGTCATCTTATTTTAAACCCCCCCCCCCGGGCCGGTGCTCCTCTGAGTGTTGGTCCGACCGAGTAGACTGCGGGGCCACCTCGGGGCAACTTGAGGGTTGGTTTTACTCGTAGGATGTCTCATCTGAGTGTGCCCTGAGAAAGAGATATGTGCAGCTCCTATCGGGATTTGTCGGCACATTTGGGCGGTGTTGCTGGTCTTGTTTTAACCTGTCGAAGTGTCTTGAGTTACCGAGATACCGAGTCTGATCGGAACGTCTTGGGAGGAGGTCTATTCCTTCGTTGACCGTGAGAGCTTGTCATGGGCTAAGTTGGGACTCCCCTGCAGGGATTGAACTTTCGAAAGCCGTGCCCGCGGTTATGGGCAGATGGGAATTTGTTAATGTCCGGTTGTAGATAACTTGAACCTTATCTTAATTAAAATGAATCAACTGAGTGTGTTACCGTGATGGCCTCTTCTCGGCGGAGTCCAGGAAGTCGACACGGTGTTGGAGCAATGTTTGCGCAGGTTGCTCTCTAGTTTCTCGTTCGTGCTTTGCCCCCTCTTCTCGCTCTCTTTTGCGAATAAGTTAGCCACCATACTTGCTAGTCGCTTGCTGCAGCTCCATATATTTACCTTGCCATACCTATAAGCTTAAATAGTCTTGATCGCGAGGGTGCGAGATTGCTGAGTCCCTGTGGCTCATAGATTACCATTACACCAGATGCAGGGCCTGATGATTCCGCTCCAGGAGGCGCGTATGAGCTCAAGTGGGAGTTCGACGAAGACTCTCAACGGTACTATGTTTCCTTTCCCGATGATCAGTAGTGGTGCCCAGTTGGGGGTGATTGGGACCGTGTCGCATGTTGGGTTATCTTTCATTTTGGCGCCGTAGTCAGGCCATGTGTGTTTGGATGATGTAATATTATTTTTGTACTTGATTGACGTGGCGAGTGTAAGCCAACTATTGTTATCTCACCTTTTATTACTATATTACATGGGTTGTTTGTGAAGATTTCCTAACTTGCGACATATGCCTTCAATGCGATTATCTCTAAGTCGTGCCTCGACACGTGGGAGCTATAGTCGCATCGAGGGTGTTACAAGTTGGTAATCAGAGCCTTCCCCGACCTTAGGAGCCCCATTGCTTGATCGTTTTAGCAGCCGAGTTGTGTCTAGAAAAATGTTTTGAGTCATTTAGGAATTATATATGAGAGAGATTAGGAATTCTTTTTACTTCCTAGTCTCCTCATCACTCTGGTAAGGCATCCTGACGTAGTGTTTTGACTCTTCTCTTCTCAAACTTCACTAATTTTTTTTTAGGATCACGTGGGTATCTTGGAATCGTTCCGATGGGTTTATGATGAGAACATTGACTTGGTGCCTCCTGTCAGGGGTTTAGTGGAAGTGTCCCGGGGAGTTGAGCTCTGAGGTGTTGTCATCATAAATTTATCGTTGCAGTTCTGGAATACCTGAGTTTAGTACGCCGACATCGAAAACCTCTTTTATGTAGTTCGTTGGTGAGATAACCTCGACGCCACCCAGTACTTGGGCGGGAGTTCGGGAGTATCGCCATAACTTGTATAACGGATGCTTTTCGAAGGTTGAGGTAGATGGTTTCCGAAGGTTTCTTGGTTATGTGTTGAAGGATGGATACAGCTGGATGTAGGATTTGCTAGTTTGGGTGAGATATTATGCTTCCCCTGTATCCCCAACACCTGATTGCATAACCGGAAAGGTTCGGAAGTTTCATAGGTGGGAATTCTAGTAGCTCTAGTTCTTCTTCCACGGATATTGGTTTGAGATTGGGATTTCTTACCGATTATTCGTTCTTGATCCGTACCTTGTTGATTAATTTCTCTACCTTAATTCTACGTGGCTTCTCAATTTATGTATATGTGACCATTTCAAGAGGAATGCATTCGTTCATTTGTTCGGATGTGAAGACTATATGTTGCAATTTTCATTCCGTTGGATTCAGCTTCATTATTTGTCTATCAATGTGCTAATGGTGGTCAACCTCTTCAGGATGGCTCCTCCAATGCGCACGACTCCGAATCCTGATCCGCCACCACCTCCACCTCCTCCATAGGCATGGCAAGCTATGATGGCCGCAACCAATGCAAACACACAGCTGATCATGCAAATTCTTCAAGAGCGCAATCAAGGCAGTCAAGGGAATCAAGGCAGCAATCAGAGTCACTTTGCTACACTCAACCAGTTCCTTGCTAACGGGCCAAAGACTTTCAGCAATTGTGTTGAGGCAACCGATGCCGACAATTGGCTTGTGGATCTGTGCAAGCATTTCGAGTGCAGTAACGTCAGGCCTGAGGACTTTGTTAAGTTCGCTTCCTTCCAACTCAAAGATCAAGCTGCAGAATGTTTCCAGCAGTACAAGGACTCCAGAGGTGGACGTGTTATCACTTGGGATGATTTCCATCGAGATTTCCGAGCTCATCATATTCCGCAGAGCGTGGTTGAAAGCAAGCGTGAGGAATTCCGCAATCTGAAGCAAGGCTCTTTGTCTGTCTATGACTACAACAAGTTGTTCCAGAAGCTCGCCCGCTTTGCCAAGCAAGACGTCACTGATGAGAAGAGCATGATATACCATTTCAGGGGTGGTCTCAGAGAAGATATTCAGCTCGCTCTTGTTCTCTTTGAACCCTTGAGGTACGATGAGTTCTACAACATGGCACTGAAGCAAGAGGCTGCTCAGTTGAGGTGTGATGCTTCCAAGAAGCGAGTCAGAGATGTTACTCCTTCTTCCTCTACTCAAGTGGCCAAGCAGCAGAAGTTTTGGCTTCCTCCTCCTCCGTTCCGTCAGCCGTATCAGCAGAAGAGCAAAGGTGGTAGTGGTTCTTCCCACCCACCCAACCCTGGCTTTCAGAACAAGACTTCGTCTCAAGCTCCAAGATCGAGTGCTCCGTATCACCGTCCGCTTTCAGAGGTCACGTGCAACAAGTGCCAACAGAAGGGTCACTATGCCAACAAGTGTCTCAACCAGAGGCGTCTTCCTCCTCCTCCTCCTGTCAGATCGACAAGTACAGCTGTGGTCAAGCATAACCCCAAGCATGCCAAGGTCAATTTGATGAATGCAGCTCAGGCAGAGGACTCGTCAGATGTGATCATGGGTAACCTTCCTGTCAACGATGTTCCTGCAAAAGTTCTTTTTGACACTGGTGCATCGCATTCCTTTTTGTCATGCCCTTTTGCATCGAAGCACAATGTTGATACCGAGATTATGCCCAAAGTCATGCAAGTTGTTTCTCCCGGCAAGCTTTTGACTTCTAGTTTGGTTGCTCCCGATATCTCTATCACATTGGGTGATTACAAGTTTCTCTCTTCTCCGGTGGTTCTTGGTAACTCGGATATTGATCTTATTCTCGGAATGGATTGGCTTTCTAAGCACAAGGCTCAGCTTGATTGTGCAGCCAGGCAGATTCAGTTGACTCATTCGTCTGAGGATGTAATTGTCTTTGCCGCTCGTGATGATACTATCCGTCTGTTTTCTCTCAATGAGAAGGGTGAATTGGATGCCATTTCTCAAATTCCAGTCGTTTGCGAATATCAGGATGTCTTTCCAGAAGAGCTTCCAGGAATGCCTCCGCACCGGCCAGTTGAATTCGTTATTGATCTTGAGCCTGGTACGGAACCTGTGTGCAAACATCCTTACAAGCTCGGACCTGAAGAGTTGAAGGAGCTGAAGAAGCAACTCGATATGCAAGAGAAAATGGGTCTCATCCGGCCTAGTTCTTCTCCGTGGGGTTGTGGTGTTCTTTTTGTGAAGAAGAAGGATGGAACGGATCGACTTTGTGTTGATTACCGTCCAGTGAACAAGAAGACCATCAAGAACAAATACCCACTTCCCAACATCAATGATCTGTTCGAACAACTCAAAGGTGCCCAAGTATTCTCCAAGCTTGATCTCCGTATGGGTTATCACCAGATTCGCATTCGTGAAGAAGATATTCCCAAGACAGCATTCAGAACAAGCTTTGGTTCATATGAATACACTGTCATGTCTTTTGGCCTTGCCAACGCTCCTCCGACGTTCTCTCGCATGATGAACTTCATCTTCAAAGCCTACACCAATGACTTCGTTTTGGTCTATCTCGATGACATTCTGGTTTTCTCCAAGAACAAGGAAGATCATGCCAAGCACTTGCGTTTGGTTCTTGATAAGCTCAGGGAACATCAGTTCTACGCCAAGTTCTCCAAGTGTGAATTTTGGCTCGATGAGGTTCTTTATCTTGGTCATATCATCTCTGCCAAGGGCATTGCCGTGAATCCTGAGAAGGTGTCTGCAATTGCTAATTCTGTTTTCAGGGACTTAGTAGTTTCACTAAGTCCTGGGATTGTTTATCTCATGATGCCATATGTTCATGTTGTTTCCTAGTGATCCGTGCCTCTTTTGAGGATGATCAATAAGGGAGTTTTGTTAATCTTGTAGTGCTCTATCCATCCATGTCTTTGTTTGGAATTATGGAGCACCCTAGCTTGATTCAATCGAGCTCTACTTTTGCTTCGTTGCGAGTCTGGGCAGATCGTCAACTTGTTTGCGATTTTGCCGATGTTATTGTAGTTGATCCATGCATGCTATGCCATTGTTCTTGCCATGTTTAGCTTGCATTTTCTGCCTTCTAGATGGATGTGTGCTTGTCTTGCCATGACTTGCACCGTGGTGAGTGCATCGAGCTCGTAAATATGCCTTCGTGAGTTATGTTTCAGCATGTCCCAGTTTTCACTGAGTCTGAAAACTGGTTATGTTTTTGCTATGTTCGCATGCTTGCAATTGTTTTTTCTGATCCCTTCTGGCTCAAGGTCATTAAGGGACTTTTGTTAAGCTTGTTGAGTAGCTCCATGCCATGTCTTTCTTTGCCATTTTCAGGTCCTGTAGCATGTTGTTTTTTTGCTCCGAAGAGGGCTATATGATCTGAAATTCCAGACAAGTGTTAATTTCATGAAGTCTGAGATCTGTTTTACCATTTGCGTTTTTGCCATGCTTGTTTGAACCTCCTAATGGATGAATTGGCCGCAGCTCAGTGCTAGACTTTTGTTAAGCATCTTGAATGATTCCCTGCCATTTATTTTGTTGTCATGTTTGGGTGCTGTAGCATGTTCATTTCGTTGCATTTAATACGCCTACTTGCTGTAAATCGCAGACCGGTGTCATGTTTGGATCGCTTGCCATTTCCAAACCGTAACTCCGATTCCGGCGTTCTTTATATCGTTTTCAAGCGATTTCATCTCATATTTCCAGTGGCACACTTGTATTTCTATGTTGAGGCCAGGTTCATGCATTTCCTGTCATATCTTGCATTTTGCATCCCGCATCGCATCCCGCATAGCATATCATCTTTGCATTGTGTTGTTTGAGTTTGCACGTGGTTGATTGTATCCTTGTTGCTTGTTTTCCTTGTTTGGTTAGAGCCGGGTGACGAGTTCGCTAACGAGGAGCCCGTTGAGTTTGCTTTTGAGGATCCAGTCAACTCTGACAACTGTGCAGGCAAGATGATCATACCCTCGAAATCACTACTATCTTTGCTATGCTAGTTTGCTCGCTCTTTTGCTATGCCATTGCTACGATGCCTACCACTTGCTTGCAAGCCTCCCAAATTGCCATGTCAAACCTCTAACCCACCATTGTCCTAGCAAACCGTTGATTGGCTATGTTACCGCTTTGCTCAGCCCCTCTTATAGCGTTGCTAGTTGCAGGTGAAGATTGGAGGCCGTTCCTTGTTGGAACATCTTTTATTTACTTGTTGGGATATCATTATATTATCTTGCTATCTTAATGCATCTATATACTTGGTAAAGGGTGGAAGGCTCGGCCTCTCTCCTAGTGTTTTGTTCCACTCTTGCCGCCCTAGTTTCCGTCATATTGGTGTTATGTTCCCGGATTTTTGCGTTCCTTACGCGGTTGGGTTATAATGGGAACCCCTTGATTTTTCGCCTTGATTAAAGCTTTTCCAGTAATGCC
Organism: Triticum urartu; assembly: GCF_003073215.2. Lineage (NCBI taxonomy): Eukaryota > Viridiplantae > Streptophyta > Magnoliopsida > Poales > Poaceae > Triticum > Triticum urartu. Next base: position 271,083,768 of record NC_053027.1, read on the forward strand.
CAACATTGGTCTTACCATTTGCCACCTAGCCTCTTTTTCCCTCGGGTTTCCGGAGCCCGCGGGTCATCTTATTTTAAACCCCCCCCGGGCCGGTGCTCCTCTGAGTGTTGGTCCGACCGAGTAGACTGCGGGGCCACCTCGGGGCAACTTGAGGGTTGGTTTTACTCGTAGGATGTCTCATCTGAGTGTGCCCTGAGAAAGAGATATGTGCAGCTCCTATCGGGATTTGTCGGCACATTCGGGCGGTGTTGCTGGTCTTGTTTTAACCTGTCGAAGTGTCTTGAGTTACCGAGATACCGAGTCTGATCGGAACGTCTTGGGAGGAGGTCTATTCCTTCGTTGACCGTGAGAGCTTGTCATGGGCTAAGTTGGGACTCCCCTGCAGGGATTGAACTTTCGAAAGCCATGCCCGCGGTTATGGGCAGATGGGAATTTGTTAATGTCCGGTTGTAGATAACTTGAACCTTATCTTAATTAAAATGAATCAACTGAGTGTGTTACCGTGATGGCCTCTTCTCGGCGGAGTCCGGGAAGTCGACACGGTGTTGGAGCAATGTTTGCGCAGGTTGCTCTCTAGTTTCTCGTTCGTGCTTTGCCCCCTCTTCTCGCTCTCTTTTGCGAATAAGTTAGCCACCATACTTGCTAGTCGCTTGCTGCAGCTCAATATATTTACCTTGCCATACCTATAAGCTTAAATAGTCTTGATCGCGAGGGTGCGAGATTGCTGAGTCCCTGTGGCTCACAGATTACCATTACACCAGATGCAGGGCCTGATAATTCTGCTCCAGGAGACGCGTATGAGCTCAAGTGGGAGTTCGACGAAGACTCTCAACGATACTATGTTTCCTTTCCCGATGATCAGTAGTGGTGCCCAGTTGGGGGTGATTGGGACCGTGTCGCATGTTGGATTATCTTTCATTTTGGCGCCGTAGTTGGGCCATGAGTGTTTGGATGATGTAATGTTATTTTTGTATTTGATTGACATGGCGAGTGTAAGCCAACTTTTGTTATCTCCCCTTTTATTACTATATTACATGGGTTGTTTGTGAAGATTGCCTAACTTGCGACATATGCCTTCAATGCGATTATATCTCTAAGTCGTGCCTCGACACGTGGGAGCTATAGTCGCGTCGAGGGTGTTACACCATGGATCCTACGAGACGTAGAAGGCCCATGGAACCTACGAGACGTAGAAGGCCCATGGATCCTACGAGACGTAGATGGCCCATGGATCCGATGGCCCGTGAAGGGCCATGGTCGGGCGAATTGGCCCCCGTTTGAACGATATAGCATATTCAAAGAATTATCCTACTCAATACTATCACCTCTAAAAACACTACACTATTACAACAAAGAGATCAAGGCATAGAAAGGTAGAATAATCCTACACTATAGCATAAAGAAATTACAGCCGATTATACCCACTGGGCATTATGGTTCGGCACAGGTGATAATAAAGATACACAAACAACAAATGATAGAGGCAATGGTGTCCCGATGTTCCGATGAGATGGTGGCTATCATTTCTGTGGGAGTCGACCTTGAAGATCTGACTACGAACGTGCGAGACGTCGCGCCTTAGCAATCGCTAAACCAACTTCCGAGGGGTTATTGACCACGCCGAAGCACGATCAACCTGACCACGAGGGTCTATTTCCTGTGAGCAAACGAAGAACAAGCAAGAAACTGAGATTGCAATCTGGATATTGCGAATATCAGATGAAAGCTTTATTGATCAAGGTGGGGTTCTGTGATGTCTTGGTCTGGTCATTGGACACAAACGAAGTACGCGAAGTTGCAGCTAAACATTCATACCTGTCAGCATCTTCAGCAGCCATGTATTACGTTTCATGATCGGAATCCTCTCCACCGTGTTCTTCATGTGTAATAAGTGCCAAAGTCTCCTCATCATAGTCACTAGCGGACTCATACCCACCATCCTCAGTAGCAATCATCACACACTGTGATTGGCATTCTCTCGCAAAATGTCCTCTTCCCTTACAATGACGACACATAATATCACTTGTGTGCCCTGTTGATGCCATGGAAGAAGAAGAGCTCTGCGCAGGTCCTGTAGGTGTGCTCTTGGCAGATAGTGGTGGTTGTGCCTGCTTTCTTGTATCACGGATGGAGGTGGCACCTGATGGAGGTGCTGGTGGAGTGGAAGTAGAGGATGCATGTGGTGTCCATGATGAAGATCGACCTGCAGAAAAGTTAGTTCACGCCAATGCCTGTCGATCCTTCACTTCACGTTCAGCTTTACAAGCAAGATGGAAGAAACGAGTGATATTAGTATACTCCTTATACTCTAGAATGGTCTGAATCTCTCTATTTAATCCACCAATAAAACGTGCAAGCATAGCTTCATTCTCCACAACAATACCACATCTAATCATGCCAGTTTGTAATTCCTGATAATATTCTTCTACAAAATTTTTTCCTTGTCTTAAACGCTGCAATTTTTGAAGTAATTCACGTTGATAATATGCTGGAGCCCAACGAGTACGCATAGTAGTTTTCAAAGCAGCCCAAGTAGCTGGAATAGGATATAATCTACAATGTTCAGACCACCAAACACATGCAAACCTAGTGAAAGCACAAACAACAGCAGGAACACGTCTCTCCTCAGGATATTGTAAACATGTAAATCATTGTTCAGTTTCTAACTCCCAAGTAAGATATATATCAGGAAGATATCTACCCTCAAATGGTGAAATATTCAATTATAGTTTAGGAAGATGGTCATGTACCTCATGTGGTGGTGCAGCCCTACCGTTGCGATGATATGCATGAGGACGACCTGGTGGTGGTGGTGCTGGTGGTTGCACGTAGTTCTGATTTTGGTCAACCTCATCCTCGTAATGGTCCTCCACCTCTGCAGTAGCAGCAGGAGCAGCAGAAGCATCAACAACGGCACCAGAATTTTGCCTAGGGTCAATGGGAATGTGCTGTGCTCGTCCCACTTGATTTGGAAAGAGACGTTGTTGTTGTTGTAGAGGTGCGTTAGGGGCAAACGGTGATGGTGGTGGAAGACGCGCGAGCAATTCATTAAACCTGTTACAGATCTTTGTTTCGAACGTCTTGTCCATGCCATCTATCTTATCCATGGCCTCTTTAAATCTGTTTAGCACATCTTGCACCTGTCCACTCATCATTTGCTGAAATTTATCATGAAACTCCTTATTCGTCAGGTTCTCCTAGTCAGTCTCGTCGGCTTGTGATCCTGCCATGGTTAGCAGCAATAGAAACACACAAGAATATGATCCTATAGATTGCTAACAAGAGGTGGTGGTGGATGTCACAAATCCGTGAAGGAAATCTCAAATTCTTACCAGTTCTTACCCAGCAGCAGGCGGTGATCGGCAACCGTCGTAGTCAAAACTCTCAAAGCTTGGATAGAGCGATTACCAGGGAGAGTCAAGCGCACGAGTAGATGTATGTGGAGCAGGGAAGGCTTATAATATGGTAGCAAAAAGGGTCAGCAATAATCAATTCAGAGATGCAAAGTTGAATAAACGCTCAATGACAGTACTGTGCTGGTCCTAGGCTAGACCGTGCTAGAGACGCGAGCCTAGAACACTAACAAAATCATGGTGCTGCACGTAAACAAGGGAGGAGCACTCTCTGATTTTTTTTCTTTTTTTTCACTTTTTTCCTCTTTTTTTTTTTCCGCAACAATTTTTTTTCGAAAAAGTCTACAAATGGTCTAAAAACTGCCTAGCCAGAATTTTCCAAACTTAGTTTTTTGATTTTGGAACTATTTTTCTTCTGCGGGTAGCTCGGAATCTCAGGAGTCCTATTCTGTCACGACTCGAAGTATCGCGTGATCTGGAAATCGAAAACAATGCAACAATTACTAGAATCGGACTAGGACTAGTGGCGGAGATGAATCTGGTGGAATCTCGGACTGGTGGCGGTGATGAATCTGGTGGAAATCGGACTGGTGGCGGATATATGTTGCAGGTGGAATCGGATTGGCGTGATGGCGGCGGATATGTGGTGGCATATATGGACTCGGATTGGTGGTGAATATGGCAGCAACGATGAAGTTGGTGTGGTGGTGGTATATGGCATCAGCGATGATGATGATGCGGTGGTGATATATGGCAGCGGCGACGTGACAACCTGTGAACAGAACTCGAAACTCTAAAGGACTAGACGCTAAGACCAGCAACTTGACACGATGACGCAACCGCAAACTCAACAAAGCAAATACAGAAAAGATTATGCAAAGGCTCAGATTGGTTTGGATAGGATGAACTAACCCTAATTTTTTTTGGCTTTTTCATGGACTATAGGTATGAAGAATAGACTCGATCTAAACTACGAAAAACTGTAAAATCTCACCGAGCAACCTGGAAATCTGATACCATTTCATAGAGGCAAAGGTGTCCCGATGTTTCGATGAGATGGTGGCTATCATTTCTGTGGGAGTCGACCTTGACGATCCGACTACGAACGTGCGAGACGTCGCGCCTTAGCAATCGCTAAACCAACTTCCGATGGGTTATTGACCACGAGGGTCTGTTTCCTGCGAGCAAACGAAGAACAAGCAAGAAACTGAGATTGCAATCTGGATATTGCGAATATAAGATGAAAGCTTTATTGATCAAGGTGGGGTCCTGTGACGTCTTGGTCTGGTCGTTGGACACAAACGAAGTACGCGAAGTTGCAGCTATGGCGAACTTTTAATCTAAACAAAACCCAAAGTCTAAACGATGCCCTAAGGGCTGTATATATGGAGGAGAGAGGGGGAATTTCGTGGCCCTTGGTGGAGGGGTCCAAAACCAACCCTAACTCTTATTTCCCCACACATACGGACTCTAAAAACAGCCTATACTTAAGTACTTCGAAAATACATGGGCATGGACCAATAATAAGGTGACGCGGCACCTAAAATAGCCTTTGGACAAAATTTATGAAGTGGCATATTGTATATTTCGTCGCATGCTTCATGCACTCATTATGGTGGCTTCAGAGTCCTGGAATCATCACTTGTAACTCCGTTCTTGTTCCCCTTGCACATGCCATCATCTCCATGCTTGAACTTGCTCCAAGGTTCATCTTTCTTGTCCAAGCTAGGCCCTTCATTTGTAAGCAAAACAAATTTATCCAATTTAGGAAGCATCATATTCTCATGAACATTAGAATCGTTACCAAGAAACGAAAGTACTTGATAATTCAATTGGCGTGCGCGAGCTCTAGTAATTGGTCCAGTATGTATAGCAGCAGGGGTTGTGGGTGTAACAATGGTATTGATGTCCTCATTAGCAAATTACATACACTAGGCAAATACAGCTCATACATCATGGACGCGCATCAACTTAACTCCATTTGAACTATAATCTCTTCAGAAAATAGGATTGGCCAGATTCAGATAGCACAAATTTCAGTCTGCAAAATCTCCAATTCCTTCATGGTTACCTCAGTGTCTTATTTCATTTTTTGACTCCTGCATCTAATACCTGCATGTCCAGTCTCAACTTGTTGATTATACATTGACAATCATGTACACGTTGTCTTGCCACCTCTAGTTGATGCTCGAGAACATCAGCACATTCCAATTCCAATCCATAATCATTCGGTAACGGCCATGTCGCACTGCTCGCAGATCTTTGTGTTGATGTCACTTCATCCTGAAATGTTTCTGTAAGTACACATGACTAGGGCAAAAATATAGTTACAATAGTGAAGCGAACAAGACACTCTTTTGTACTACATGGCAAAACAGGACTAACAATAATGTTACATGTCACTTTAAAAAAATGTTACACGTCATGAACCATAAGCAGGTGATATTTTAAAAATTATAAAAAAGATAGTCTATGCAGCCTGCATATAGAAATCCATCTTAGCTCACCAGAGGAGCATGATGTTGGGGCCCAATCGAAAACACAGACAAGTTACAAATTTAGACAACACGTTGCGTATAAGTAAGCAAGCAGTTGGCCATTCTGCGCCTCAATTAAAGTCTTAGGGAGCATAATGAACAGCAGAGGGTTTCATACAAACATACTACAGCAGGCAAAACTATGCAATCATTAGCGTAGTATAAACTAGATTGTGAGCCTCATGCAATAATAGTTGGTTAATAGACTTGAAAGCTTCAGGAACACTTCGGTAGAGTAATTAAATGGTAAGGCCTCTAATTATGTCAACTACTAGTGATACAAGTACCTAACATTAGGCATGATTATTTGGGCATCTCATTAACTAAGGACAAATAAAGCAATTGAAAAGAGAAAATTAACTATGCCTGAAACAAACATGGAATTGAACTGTTGAGTTGCATATAGTGACTTACCTTAGCAGGTTGAAGAGGCTCAGTGCAGCTCCTACTTCTCTTACAAGGCTCCTTCCTAACATCTTGTACTTGGAAGTCCTCAATCTTATCTTCATTGCACCCCCTCTTCAAGGTGACACTAACTAGTTACTCATCTCCTTGGAAGATAAATATGCATACTTTCCAGTCTGTGAACACAAAATGATGAGATTATAACAAAACAACACCACATAATGAAACATGCCGCATCTCTTGCACTTGCACACAATGAAATGAGCATTTACTATGTCTGCACTATGTAAAAACTAGGCATACCTTCGAACTGGATCTCCAAGTACTCTTGGAGAGCCTAATGTAGTGTACAGCCAAACTTTTATGTCACCTATGAGTTAGACAAGGCCCCACTACAGCAGCCCTTAGTGTTTAAATCGTTGACAAGCTCTGTTAGAGTGTTAGGTCAAGAACAACAAGTCATCAAAGCAAACAATCCTAGTATGGCTGGCTGATGCAAACAAGCAATTGTACAGAAGTGTGAGAAAATCTTACATATCAACAAAAGAAGCAAAGAAGGAGGCTTAAAGACCATCACTTGACTGACTAGATTTAAGGGGCATTTAAACATCATGTGCAACGTATGAACTAACATAAACATTGCATATTCCAGATTCTACAATGGAATGCACATGTATTAGGTTATGCCATGTATGATGATGCCTAAATGTACAGATAGCAGGAAGGAGTGATTCATCATTGCAGCACAATTGAATTGCAGGTTAAGGGCCAGTTTGCTTCCGCCTTTTCAGGGCATATTGTCAAAATAAGCCATAAATATGTAAAGAAGTCATTTTTGAGTTATGGGCTTGGGCTTAACTAATTTCGCTTTGGAGGGGGGTGTTTCAGGTAGAACCTCACTAAAAATTGAAGGGAAGGGGAATAGTGAAATGACTCTATTGTCTGCCTATATTACACTCAACATGCAACTGCTGACGCCCGTGTCACACCTGACCCTCAAGTAAAAACAAACACACAAGCATTCATTGCCCTGCCCGCTTGCATCTCCCCTCCCCTTTCCCTCTACCTCGATCCCCTGCCTGCAGCACTAGGGTTCCTCCAGTGAGCCGTCGCCACTGGTCCCATCTGGGCTTGTCCTCAATGATGCTATGTCCAGCTAGGCTACATGGCCGGCGGGTAGGGGCAAATCTCCCTGACTTCTCCTCCCTCTGGCGCCGCCCCTCATTCTCATGGTCCCCAACAACTGCTCCACCATGGTTCGTCCAACGCACTACTCCAACGGGCGCTGCACAACTACGGCTGATGCCACACTGCGGCAGAAGGCACCTTATTCCCCCTCCCCTCCTCTTAGGCCATGGCCTTGAGGTGTTGTTGAAGGATGAGCTCATCCAACAAGGTGAGGATCTCCTCTAATTTTTTGCCAAATTTTCATTCTGAGCCACTATACAATGAATTACCATGAGCAGCTTCTGCTGCTGCTATATGATGCATTGCTATGAGCTGCTCCTACTACTGCTATATGATGAATTGCTATGAGCTGCTGCTGCTGTATGATGAGTTGCTATGAGCTGCTGCTGCTATATGATGAATTGCTATGAGCTGCTGCTGCTGCTATATGATGAGTTGCTATGAGCTGCTGCTGCTATATGATGAATTGCTATGAGCTGCTGCTGCTGCTATATGATGAGTTGCTATAAGATGCTCCTGTTGCTGCTATATGATGAGTTGCTACAAGATGCTCCTACTGCTGCTATATGATGAATTGCTATGAGCTGCTCCTGCTGCTACTATATGATGAATTGCTATGAGTTGCTCCTATTGCTGCTATATGATGAATTGCTATGAGCTACTGCTGGTATATGATGAATTGCAGACTGATGCTACTGTATGATGAGTTGCTATGAGCTGCTGCTGCTATATGATGCTTTCAAGTGGTGCTGCTATACGATAATAACCAGCCACTTGGACCATCGAATTTCAATAAATAATTGTTCTTCATTTAAATGTGGGTCATGCGTTCTTCGTTTAAATTAGGCAATGGGATCTCTATGGAAAACATTGACCAAAGTAGATTGTGCCAAGTAGATGGTATCTTTGTATTTGCATTTTGAGCAAATAGTGATGGTCTGTTTTCCTATCATATTAATTACTGCATTGGGTTCAATTTGTGATGTTTGCAAGTCAAATTAATTTCCATATGGGCAGCAAAATGAAAAAAATATAATGCAATCTAGACTTTCCACTGATCATACCAAAGATAAGCTGAAAAGGCAATGAAAAGAACTGGTTGGCTTATTACATGGAACTTATATTCACAGGTGCTTATTTTCTTAGGATAAATCATAATAATTGTCCCTAAGAAACTTGGCTAATAGAACTGGCATACAAATAACATGTCACGATGATTGCAATGGAGGAGTGACGTACCATAGCACACTATATAGGCTCACCGCTGCCTCTCCTTTTTTTGCGATGTTCCATGAAATTGCCACATACATCTTGTACTTTTTCATTGTGTAACCCTATCTGCAAGTTGACACGGCTAATTTCAGACATCTCTACATGATACTACATTGCATATCCCTTGCGCATATTTAAACCACCAATTAACGATTGTGTGCGTACCATAAACTAGCCATGACTCTGTATGCCGGACTAGCAGGCACTCTAAGGGAGCCTAATGTAGTGCACTGGAATTCCTACATGCCACCTACGATTTTGTGTAATGTATTGCCCCTGTTCCTAAATATATGTCTTTGTCGAGATTCCAGTATGGACCACATACAGATGTATATAGATGCATTTTCGAGTGTAGATTCACTCATTTTGCTCCGTATGTAGCCTATAGTGGAATCTCTAGAAAAACTTATATTTAGGAACGGAGGTACGAGGTAGTATCATGTATGACATCTACATATCTAATTTAGCAGCAAGTAGTAGAAATCATTGTCTGCACAAAGGGATTACTGGTCGAAAATCCTAGCAAAGCACGCTGGCAGGCACAGAACAATACAAGAGAGAGAGACACACTTACAAGATCATAGAAATGCCTCAGTCCAGGATCTTGGTTGGCCAATCTGTTAGATCCAGAAGAAACATCGTCCTTGTAGTTTTTGCCAGCTGCATAACAGGTAACAACGACCAGTTAGTATATTTGAAGTACATCGGCCAGGTGATGCTGGACGGTTTTAAAGGTGACAAGTACCTAGGCCGTGGCGGGTGCTTGGCATCTCTCCAGACTGTGGGAATCAGGTTAGAAACATCGAGGGTGATGACGCTGCGCTGGCTGTCAGGGTCCGGTAAGGAGATCTAGAACCGTTGAGTAGGGTGTTTGTGGAGCGGCTCCGGTAGGGTGGACTACGGTGTGGGCGAAGCGGATCTATGGTTGTGGACGAGGGCGTAGGTGAAGATGCTCTGGTGGTTGGGTTAAGGATGGTGTCGACGATGCGGATCTGCGGCTGTGGACGGGGCGTCAGAAGATGCTCCGGTGGTTGGGTTAAGGGTGGTGTCGACGATGCGGATCTGCAGCCGTGGATGGGGCGTCAGAAGCTGCTCCGGTAGGTTGGATGAGGGTGCGAGGAAGCAGATCTGAGGCCGTGGACTTGTGAGTTGGCAAAGCGGCCCCGGTAGGGTTGAGAATGGTATAGGCGAAGCTACTCTGGTAGGGTTGAGGAAGGTGTCGGCGAAGTGGCTCCGGTAGGGTTGAGGAAGGTGTCAGCGAAGAGGATTAGAGGCCATTGACGGGGGCGTCGGTGGGGCGGCTCCGGGGGGTGTGGATGAAGCGTCTCCGGTGGGGAGTACGAATGAGCCGCTGCAGATGCGCGGCGGTTGACGAGAGTACCGGCGAAGCAGATCCGGCGCCGTGGACAAGGCCGGCACTGAATGGGCCATGGTACAGTGGTGGATGAGCAGTCTACTTGTTTCTAGGGGAGGTGGAAGGGGTAGATGCGGTCGCAGAAGCAGATCCGACGAGGTGGACGCCGCTGGCAGTGAATGGGCTATGGTACGCTAGTGGATGAGCAGTCTACGGTTTCGAGAGGGGAAGGGAGAAAGGGGGATGAAGTACGGACGACGTGCCATGTAGTTCGTCGTTTTTGCGTGAGGGGGAGAGGAAATGGGGGTGCCGTGTAGTGGGGGAACCGGAAGTTACCAAAGCAGCCCCGACCTATCATGTAGATGAGGGCGGTATTGTCACTGTTGGTCTCCGTGCACCAAGGACAAAAGGGGGATTTCGTATGCTAAAGACTAAGGTGGCAGAAATTTTAGAAGGAGGCGGGAGATTTTGCCGCCCGCGGGATCGTTCGTATCCAGTTTCAACTAATTTTGGACCGTGCTAGCGGGAAGGTCATGCTAGACTGTGTACACGGGGCACGCGTCAGCAGTTAATAACTGGTGTGAAGTCCACCCCAAAAAAAAGATAATAACTCGGGATGATGCGCCGATAACTTGGACGTTCACACGGGCATGGCCAATCGTACGGGTGTAGTGGCGCGTTCACAAAAAAGGGATCAAACGCTCAGCCTATGTATTTCTCGTGTAAATAGATAATTTAGTGCCATTGGTTATTTACTTTAAACATAATGCATTGAAGTGTTAGTGTAGAGGCGCACAAAAAGAAATGGATATTGTAGTCAGCTACTTAAAAGTGTTACCGCATATGATTACATAGCCTCCATTTCATAAATTGTGTACCCGTTGAATTCATATATGAATATTACATATATTACTTCAAAATAGAAACTTAAATCATCCAAGACTAATGAATTTGAATGCAAGAGTAACAATGGTGCATGTTCATGATAGCTACATTGGTTGTTTGAAGAAACATCACTGTAACTTTGGCATGCACAACCAAAAAGGCTTATTTAAATAGAAAAAAATGTGATATGTGAGTGTCCAATCTTTATAGCGTTGAATCAATATTGTACCTTTGGCCATGATACGAAGTAGATATTGACTTATGTTCAAGCGATGCACGTCCACGATCGCTAGATAGTGATACGTCAATGAATTGTGCAATCTCTCTTACACGCATACATATCTCATTTCCCTGTGGGCATCGGAATCACACACGTGCACTTCGTGTATTTCTCTCCCTCCGTCGGGGTTAAATTCGTCTTTCTACCCCATCCTAAAAGTCTCTCACACAGAAACACACACGCTCTCTATGTCTAACACGCCCACCCCTTTAATTCCGCCCACCCACAGCCACTAATGTCTCTCACACATATGCTATCTACCTATCCCTTAATATAGCTAGATATGTGTCACACAAACTCCTTCTCCCTACTAGCAAGATGCCCATGCGTTGCACGGAACATCAAGATGCATTTGTATGAGAAGTTTATCTTGTAGGAGAAAAGGATGAATGAGGGAATGCCTTATTTGCAAATGCGGAGAGGGGTGTGGGTATCTTTTTGCAAAACTGCCATAGTTTCCTTCCTGTCCGTCAGATATAAATCGGATGGCCTATATTGCAGGATGGCGGGAACACCATCATCACCTACTCTGTTTTTTATAAATGTAGAGATATGTGAGTGTCACTGCCCCCCCCCACACACACCGACACTTCCCAACACCGAAGGAGTAGGGTGACACCTCGATCTTGATACTAATCTATCGACTGGCTTCTCTCTAAACATACACACACACACTACCCGGCACCGAAGGAGTAGGGTGGCACATCGATCTTGATAATAATCTATCTACTCCTCTTTCAAAGACACACACACACACACTCGCTAGTTGTGCCTCTGTGTCTATCGCACACACTCTCAATACGTCTTTCTCTCCCTCCCCCAACAATGACAGCAGAAGGGTGACAACTCGATCTGATCATAATCTGTCAATTGATTTCTCTCTCAAACATTGTGTCTCGGTTCCTCGCTCGGTAGCCCCCTCGATATGTAGACTTCTCACGCGCGCACAGCTGTAGTGATGATGATGCTAAACCTAGTGTGCCTTGTTTTTACCGGCCTCATGTGATAGTTTTCACCCTGTTTTCTGTTAATTAACAAGGCAACCATTTCTTTGTTACTACTAGTGAATCTGAAGTCATTCGGGGCAGACATAAAATATATCACTTCAACCCAATTATCGCAGCAACTATTTTAAAAGAAATTAGCTAGCTGCCAGTGCATTGCACAGAACATCAAGATGCATTTGTATGAGTAGTTTATCTCGTGAGAGAAAAGGTTGAACGAGGGAAGGCCTTATTTGCGAATGTGGAGAGACGTGTGGGTATATTTTTGCAAAATTGCCATAGTTTCTTTCCTATCCGTTAGATATAAATCCGACAGCCTATATTGCAGGATCGCACGCACACCATCGTCACCAACTCTTTTTCTACTCCCTCCGTCCGAAAATACTAGTCATCAAAATGGATAAAAAGATATGTATCTAAAACTAAAATACGTCTAGATACATTTCCTTTTATCCAATTTGATGACAAGTATTTCCGGACGGAGGGACTATTTGTCTTTTTAGAGATTTCAACAAGTGACTATGGCCGGACCTTACCAACATACTCAAAAAAGTAGTCCATAATTTTGATGTTACCCTCTTTTCTTGGCGGTGCAGTGCCATCTGGATACCTCATAAATAAATCAAGGACAAATCTAACCCCTTCCTGAAAAGACATACGGAGCAAAATGAGTGAATCTACACTCTAAAATATGTCTACATACACATCCGTATGTGGTAGTCCATTTGAAATCTGAAAAAGACAAATATTTAGGAAAGAATGGAATATATATAAGAGTAGACATGGAGATATATCTCCAGCATGGTCTACAAAAAAAAATGTGCTGGGCTGGTTAGCGCTGGATGCTCGCAACATGATGACATGAGTTTGTATTCTGTCTTTTAACTTTATATTTTTATATTATATATTACTCTACTTATTTGATATATACTTCTTTCGCCACTGTACTGACAGTGGAACCCACATAGTACTTAGAATACAAGATTAAGGATGGACTTGTTTCTTTTTAACTTTCTGTATGAAGCTGTAGCCACCCTGCAAGTCACGTGTACACTATGCATGCAATTAACTTTTTATAGCGGGACAATCATACAGGCAATTAGCTCAAATGGATTGGATGTCACTCTATTATTTCCAGCATAAAGAGCATCTCCAACGGTAGCCGGCAAATTTCCTCCCGCTTCCTTAAGTGGAGGACGACATCAAACGCCAGCGGCATACATTTTTACAACTCTAACCAACCAGATGAAATTCGTGCAAACACGGACTGATTTCATATAAGCATGAAGGATTTAGTATAAAAAAGCCGGATCTTCATATAAACATCATTGATTTAATTACATTTACATGAACTAAGAGGTGCCAATCCGGCTCTCTTGTATAATTAATACTCCCTCCGTCCGGAAATACTTCTCCTAGAAATGGATGTATCTAGACTTATTTTAGTTGTAGATACATACAATTTATCCATTCTTAGAACAAAAATTCCCCGCCAGCTGGAGAGGGAGTATGTAATCTAAATGGCCTCCCGTGGATCCCTTTGTCTTCCTCATGTCCGCCAGACACTTGCGGGGTCGACGAAGGTCCTCAGAAGAGACGAAGCAGCAAAGAAACCACCTGAATCCGCGGTCGTCGCCTCGGCGGTGGCCTTCATGGGTCCCAAGTGGCGGCGGCCTCCCGTGTTCTACTTATCCTCGATGATGGCGGCGGACACGGAGAAGCTGGCCACCAACTCGTCGCTCTCCATGCACCCGGCTTCTGTCTCTGCCTGCATGGTGCTGCCGCAGGAACGGGAGGCGCGGCCACCGCAGACACTAGTGGCGCGGTACGACGCGGCAGCGATGGCGCCCATAACAGCGTGCTCGCCGCCGTGCCGGCGTGGAACAACTCGCTACTCCTCATCGAGCTGAACTGGAGCGGCGAGTTGCTGAACCACGCGCCTGCTTGGGGCGGCAACTGGCTCCGTCGGGCCAAGCGAGGTTGGTGAAGCACGGAGCGGCCTTGCCCGTATCCGGAGACCGACCGAGCTAGACTGCCCCGCCCTCTAGCCTTTTAAAAAATGTATATACTCCACTTCTGTACAGTAGTAGTATCGATGGATTGCGCCATGGAGCAAAACTCGAAATTAAAAAAAAGGTGGTACATATAGAGAGCGCTCGTCGCCAGATTATGCATATAGTACTATTAAAAAGGCTTGTCACAATAATGGTGTCCAGCACAAGTGCACAACCCACCCCTCCAATAAAACTAAGCACCCTGGAATTCTTTGACAAAACTAAGCACCCTGAAATTCTTTGACAACTAAACTGCTGGCTATATGATGTTGGCCATATATATTGTACGTATATAATGTGAAGAAGCGAGTGGTAGTACTGTACCAACTAAAAGATGAAATGTAAGAAATACTTGTATGTACGTACTGAAGAGTTAAAGTAACAACAAGAAACATAACATAGTTCTGCTGGGGGCTCAGCACAACACACCCCTCAAATTAAATTAAGCACACCATAAATTAAACTTTGCAACTATTTCGGTAGACACTGCATTAGAACCACCATGAGCAACGACACTGCCACCTTACTCGGAGTCCTCATCCACGTCCTTGACTTCGTCCTTGTCCCTCTTCCTCTTGGCCGATACTTCTTTGCTTGAACCACACACTTGGCTGTTGCTCTTCATCCAACCCTTGTAGATATTGAAGCAAAGGTAGCCATCCATTGTAGCGTACTGGATGTGGTCTATATCTAGTACATTCCGCTGCCATGCATGACGATGAAACGTGTATGGAGGTTTCTCCAGTTTACCATATGAAGGATGAACCATGGCTCCTGCCAGGGTCGGCATTGAAGGCTGAAGAGAGGACACCAGCCGATTCTTCTGGATGTCGAAGGTGTTGCCTACAACGAGGCCTACCCGACGCAGGACTTCTTTGTCATTACCAAAGTCTACAGTAACGAATTTGACTAGGTTTCTCCTGAGGAAGTCCTTAAAATCCTGGCACTCAACGCCGGCATGGCATATGTGGTAGACCAAGCATAAGTCATGCATGCAAACCTGGATCACGGTGGGCTTCTTCCTCTCTTCATCCTTTAGATCCTTCTCTCGTCCCAGGACTATGGTGTACTCAACATCTAGCCCAGCGACCCACTCATCATCTGAGTTTTCGAACATGCGTCTGAAGCGAGAAAGGCATCCTTTCACCATCGTGGAAGAACGGGTCTAGATGACGTCAAACTCATCGCCGGTGATGGTTCTAACCTTGTACTCACCGCCAATCCTGGAGATTTGGGACGCCATGGATTTGGGAGGAGGGTTAGGATTAGTGGAACAACTGTAATGTGAATGGACAGGACGACTAGGAGCGAACCGCCATAGTATTGAAGGACGTGCGGGGACGAGTAGGAGCGAACTGTCAGTGTGCGAACGGCAGGGTAGTGGCTTTCCATTCTCCCATGATACGGGCTTCCGAGAGCCCTTGGATCTGAGATCGAACGGTTGCATGGCGTGATTCTAGACCTATGGGTGAATATCCTATCCTGGAGGGTTATTCTACAAATTTTCAGCAACTTAGCATGTGACCGTTTGATCTCAGATCCAAGGGCTGCCAGCAGCCCGTATCGTGGTCACGCCTACCACGACCGTCGCGTCGCTTGTGCGGTCGCGCCCTTGGAGATTTAACACGGTGCGTTAGGCTATCTGATGTTTGGCATGTTATACATAGTCATCACTTAGTCACTCATACTACAACAAGGTTGGCTATAAGTGTATTTTTTACTCCTCTCTATCTCTTTCTTCGTACTCCCTCCGTCCCATAATATAAGAACGGTTTTGACACTAGCGTCGGTGTTCGGGGAACGGGGGTCCCCAGACTTGCCTGCCAGCGGCCTGCGGCGTGGCTCGAGGAGGGGCCCTGCACGGCCCATCTTCATCAACACAGACCGAAGACCCTCGCAAGGGGCCAAGCCTCGCGGGGCGGACGACACAGAGCTTCCTCAGGCACGGCCTCATCAGGCTGGATCACGAGGAGGCGGAGAGATCAAGGCGGGGTACCTCACGAGGTGCCTGTGACGCAAGCCATGACGACCAAGGGCGCCAGGCGGGCGCCAGCCCGCGCAGTGTCCTCCTTTCCTCTTTGGTGCAAAGGGAGCAAGCGCAGGCAAGAGCATCAAGTAAAGGCACCCGTTTCGGTGCAATGAGACCAAGACCAGTCCAACGGCAGGGAGGAAGTCATTGTGGAGCCCAAGCCAGCGTCACCACCAGAGCCTTTGGCAGGCGAGGACCAACTTTAGTTAGGACAAGTGTACCAGATGTTCCCCTTCAAAATGGCAAATTGTTGGCGCCCTTCCTGCTAAATATTTGGAAAGAGGCCCAGGGCCTTTGCCTATAAATAGGACTAGCCACCACCAGGGTAGGGGGGCAATCAAGAAGGGAGAATCTAGAAGCCAAGAGAGAAACTAGCTAGGATCGGATCGATTAGCATCACACACACACAGAGAGAGAGAGAGAGAAGGGCGAGTGAACTCCTCCTAGCAGTTCATCCCCCCAGCCAAGAACAGACCCTCGCGAGGCTTTTCTTCCTTGTATTGCTCATCATCATCAGCCCTAGAGGCAATCCACCACACCACATACTGGAGTAGGGTATTACACCACAACGGTGGCCTGAACCAGTATAAACCCTGTGTCTCTTGTGCTGTTCTTTCCATAGCTTAAATCTTAGCGAGGCGGAGGGGTGCAGGTAGGTAGAAGGCGAAATCTTCACGTGCACCCCAGTGTTCGAACCTCAAGGGTCTGCCGGAACCCAAAATCCGACATTTGGCGCGCCAGGTAGGGGTGCGCCGGAATTCGTCTTCCACCACCCCGTTCTCCTCCGACCATCGCGTCCATGTCTGACGCTCGTCGGGCCCGCGCCGAGCGCCTGGCCGCTCTCGCTTCCCGCGTCGCCCAGACGGCTCCTGTCGGCGGGCGTCCTCGCCGTTCCCCGTCACCTGCCGTCAACGCCGCCACCGGCCCGGCGGGGAACGAGCAGCAAGCGTCGTCTCAGCATCCGTCCGTGCGGCAAGACGGCCGCACTGCTCCTCCCTCGCTCGCCCCAGCTGGTTCTTCGTCCCGCGCACTCCGCGCACCCATGGAGGCTCGAGCTGCGCTCATCGCGGCAAATGAGCTCCTGCGCTACCATCCCGTCGACAACGTCTACGAAGAATGGCTCGACCGCGTCGCCGAGCTCGTCCGTGCCGCAGGGGGCTCTCCTGCGCCGTCCGTTCCGCTGCACCGCACCCCGTCCCGCGCGGGTGATGAAGCTCCGGGGGCGCCCCAGCCGCCTCATCCTCAAGAAGGTGCCATGGCTCCAAGGCACGTGGCCCCTGGGCGGAACCCGCTCCGTCAGGTGCCAGCGCGGCAAGAGCAGAGCTGCCAAGAAGTCCCTCGCCAGGAAGAAGCTGCTCGGGCGCTCCCTGCTCCAGCACATCACGACCATGCTCCTGCTCCCCCACGTCAAGACCCCGCGCTGCTCCCAGCCGCAGCGCGTGGTGACATGCAAGACCAAGCTCTCCGTCACCCAAGGCCTCCGTGGCCACAGCAGGCTGTCGTGCCTTCACCACCGAGCTACGCAGCATCGCGTGGCCCGGCAAGTTCAAGCCAGACCTGCCTCCTCGTTATGACGGCACGGCCGACCCTGCAGAGTTCCTCCAGCTCTATGAGCTGGGCATCGAAGCTGCCAACGGAGACAAGAAGGTCATGACGAACTGGTTTCCCATGGCGCTCAAGGATGGGGCCCGCACCTGGCTCATGAACCTGGCTCCTGGCACGATCTCCTCTTGGGACGAGATGCGCACCCGCTTCATCGCCAACTTCCAAGGTACTCGTGACCGGCCACCCGCCGTGAGCGACATGCGCCGCATCAAGCAACAACCCGGAGAGACCCTGCAGAAGTACATCCAGCGCTTCAACAACGCACGCCTCAAGATTCCCAAGGTGACTGAGGAGGCCATCATCTCAGCCTTCTCCGACGACGTGCGCGATGTCAAGATGAAGGAGGAGCTGGCGATGCATGAAGACCTGTGCACTTCCTTGGAGTTGTTCAACTTGGCAACCAAGTGCGCCAGGGCTGAGGAAGGGCGTCTCTCCCTCCTCGAGCTGCCTGCCGCGGACCCAGAAGAGAAGAAGCCCAAGGCCAAGGATGTGAAGCGCAAGGGGGCTGCCGTGCTCGCGGCAGAACCAGACACCAAGCGGGGCAGAGATCAGCCCGAATCTTCCAAGGCCAGTCGGTACTGAGTGTACCACGACCTCCACACCCACAACACAAACGAATGTCAAGAGCTCCGAGCCGTGCGAGAAGGAAGGATCGACCGTCGCCCCGACAACGGTGACCGGGGCTATGGTCGAGGAGGAGGAAGGAACGCAGGACGCTGGGAAGACCGCTGCCCGCACCAAGGGTGGCGCGATCGACCTCGCGAGGATCACTGGCAAGACCCGCCTCGCGAGGGAGACTGGAGGGATCAGCCTCGCGAGGATCGTCCGCACGGCAACGCAGGCCTCCCTCCGCTGCCGCCGCAGCCAATGAGAAACGAGGACCTCCATCAGGACGAGGGGGCTGGGGGCTTCCAGGAGCCGCGCGCGATCACCTGCATCCTGGGCGGGGCTCAAGCCCCAGCCTCTCAACGCATCTTCAAGCAGTTCGCCCGCGAAGTGAATGCAGTCCTCTCCAAGCTCGAAGCCACGCGCCCTCTCAGGTGGTCGGCGTGCGCCATCACGTTCAGCTCAGCAGATCAGCTCAAGTGTGCGGCCACAGCCGGAGTCCTCCCGATGCTTTGTTCCCCAATCATCAGCAACGTGGTGGTCACCAGGACCCTCATCGATGGCGGGGCAGGGCTCAACGTCCTGTCCGTGGAAACATTCAACAATCTCCAAGTGCCCTACAACCAGCTTCAGCCAACCAAGCCTTTCTCCGGAGTCACCGACGGCTCCGCGGTCCCGATTGGGCAGGTCCGCCTCCCTGTCACCTTCGGGGCACGCGACAACTACCGCACCGAGCTCATCGACTTCGACGTCGCTCACATTCGCCTGCCGTACAATGCCATCCTTGGGTACCCAGCGCTGGCCAAGTTCATGGCCGTAACTCACCACGGCTACAACGTCCTCAAGATGCCAGGAAGTGGCGGAGTCATCACGGTGCCCTGTGAAGAGAAGGACGCGGTGTGTTCCCTGGAACGAGCCTTTCAGGCCGCATCACTTGAAGACCCGGATTGCGGAAGCAGGAGGCTTCTCGAGACCGCCCCCAAGAAGAAGAAGACATCGTCCGGCCCGGCCCCTTAGGAGACAGGCCCCTTAGGGCCCGCGCTTGCCCAGGGGGAACCTCCTTCCATCACATAAGAAAGCGCGCCCGGCGCCCTCCTTAGGCAGGGCTCGGGGGCTCTCCCCTGGAGGGCCACCGGCCTGGCTAAGGTCACGAGGGAGGCGCTTGGGCACCACATGGAGGCGTGTTTCGAAGCACGTTTCCCTCAAGAAGGAGTAAGGCAAGGAGAGCCAGACCCTCAGGAGTTCGTCAGCAAGGCCATTCAGGAGCTACAGGAGTCAAGAGTCATGAAAGGCGGCCGCCGCCTACCAGCTGTGGCTCCCCATCCAGGCGAGGATGGTGGGCTGCGCGTCTGCATCGACATACCAGGGCTCAACCGAGTCACCTCTCTGGAGCGCCTCTGGCCCTCGCAAGTGGGGCGCTCCGGAGGCCCACCCCACAGCTACGTTCGCATGCCTTACGGTTTGCCGAACGCGGCTGACACGTACCAGCGCCTCATGAGGGGCATCATGGAGGCTCAAGAGGCCAGGCGTTCCGCAGCCCTGGCGGAGATGGAGATGGTTCACGAGGAGCCACCAGCGCCTCCGGAGCCTCCCGAGGCCCCTGGGCCTGGGGGCTCGTGAGGATCGGCTTCCGCAGCCCACCGAGTCTACTATGCCAACACTCCTTCGTCCTCAACATCATCAGGTGACATCTTTCAAGTTTCATTTCCAGCTGGGAGCGCCCCCCAGGGCTGCATTATTCCCAGGCCGCGTGGGTCCGTCCCTGCGGCATGTATTCCTTTCATTTCATGTTGTTAGCTTACCTTGTTGGGGGCGCCCACGGGCTGCATCATCCCCAAGTCACTCGGGCCTGACCCAGCGATGTCCGCCTTCCCAGCATCTATTTGAATGAATCCACTCCTTCGCGGCTAATGTGTTTGACCTAGTTGCCCGCTCAACATCCGCCCCAGAACTCTCGAGGTAGGCGACCTCGTGCTCAGGCGGGTTCTCTCCAGGGAGGGACTGCCCAAGCTCTCTCCCATGTGGGAGGGCCCGTTCAAGGTTGTTCATGTTTCCAGGCCTGGCTCCGCGTGCTTGGAGACTCAGGAGGGGGTGCCGGTCCAGAACGCATGGAACATCCAGCACCTCCGAAGGTTCTACCCCTAAAAAGGCCTAGAGCCTGTGAAGAAGGCGAATGCCTGTGAAGATTATCCTTTTTTGGAAAAGGCCCAGAGCCTGTGAAGAAGGCGAATGCCTGTGAAGATTATCCTTTTTGGAAAAGGCCCAGAGCCTGTGAAGAAGGCGAATGCCTGTGAAGATTATCCTTTTTGGAAAAGGCCCAGAGCCTGTGAAGAAGGCGAACGCCTCTGAAGATTATCCTTTTTGGAAAAGGCCCAGAGCCTGTGAAGAAGGTGATTGCCTGTGAAGCTGTCGCGTTTGCGAAAAGGCCCGGAGCCTGTGAAGAGGGCAAATGCCCGTGAAGCCTGCTCCCCCCAAGAAAGGCCCGGAGCCTGTGAAGAAGGCCAACGCCTGTGAAGCTCGCCGCCCGTGACACTCTCACGTAATAATGAGTTGGGGCTGTACACGCCCCGGAGTCTCAGGAGCGCCGGCCTCAGGCCATGGGGCTCCCTCCCACGCCCAGTGGCAGCACTTAGCTCCGCGCTGGTGAGAAGAAGTCGAAGACTAGATTAGGTGCCGGACGTGGATTTTTCATTTGCTTTCTGCAGTTGGATTGTTCATTCTCATTCGAAGTTTTATTGAAGCTGTTGCCGTCTTTGGCTTGCGGTTCTTCGACTTTTCACTCTCCTGCCTCGATTTCTCTTATGCAAGGCCTCGCGAGGGGGGCAGTCGAGCGCCCTCGTGAGTGTTTCCGTCCTAGTCGTTCAAAGGTTTCACGACCTGGGTCCATTACAGGAGCACCCCTCCAGTCCGTGCCCCACGCGCACCCCACGGCTGGGTCGGTTGCCCCCCCACGGCTGGGGCCGGGAACTATCCACGCGCGGGCATGTAGTCGGAAGGCACGATAACGGAAGCAAAGCGATGATTAACAACAATAACCCAAACACGCCCCCGTGGGGCTCCACGCTACTGTCTTTTTACGTAGGAAAAAGGAAAAGAAAGAACAAATCAGGCGCAGCTCGCCTCACACCGGCCTGCAGGGAAGACTCGAGCTGCCTCCGGGGCTCAGGCAGACTCCCTCTCGCGCTTCACCGAGGCGCGATGGCGGGCAGACGTGCTACCACCTCCCAAGCAGGTACGACGGCGTGGAGGCTGACCGCGGCCACCGCTAGAAGAGTCGCCGCCTGAAGAACAACCGGTGAAGCTTGGGGAACCCTGAGCGCTGCCAATCACGCGAGCGCTGTCCTCTCCATCATCGCCGGGGCTGGGTCCCCGGCCGCGGTCGTCGTCGTCAGGGCAGCACCCTGCGCGACGACCATCTTCCCCAAACACCCTCACGTAGAGGGTGGCATCGCCGTTAAACTTGAAGTGCAGGGTGCACCGATGGCTCAGGCCACGCGCGCGGGCAAACGTCTGCCAACCGCGGGTCAAAGCCAGGCTCCCGGCCGCGGAGACCTCCAGTGAAGCCCATGAGGCCCGGCTGCAGCAGCCGTCTGCCTGAAGCCAGAGGCCGCCCGGGGCGCCGGCCGGGAGCTCGCCGAGGAGGAAGCGATGAAGTTGAAGCCGGGTGCTAGTCGGCTCAGCCGACCACACAACAAACTCCGGCAACACCTCTGCAGCGCGAAAGCGCGGCCTAGGGGAACGCGCGACCGAAGCGCGCCCCCCGGCCGCAGCAGTCCGTCCTTCACCGTGCTGGAAATCATCTCCACGGCCGCGGGGAGCTGCCGTGGAGGCCACAGGATGTTTGCGAGGGTGCCCTCGGCCGCGCTTGGGCTGGGGAGAGGCAGGCTCAACCTGGCGAGCCTTCCCCTTCTCTGCGGCCGAGAACTTCCTCGATGGAGCCATGAAGAAGAAGGAGAAGCAAGGGGAGATGAACTGGAAGGGCGCGCGCCGCTCCGTACTTATAGCCGATGAGGGCCAACCATCGGCCCCCACAATGCAGGTAATCATGACCTGCTTTGCATGCATGGACTTCTCCAATCCGTGCAGTTGCCGAGGCGCCGTGGGGAAGTGGAGACGCCCACGTCCAATCAACCGCCACGTGGCGCCCAAGGCCGCAGGCTGTTAGGGCCCGCGGCGCTTCGCTCTTTCCCTTTCGCCTCCCTGCACGGCCAAATCCGGGCGCGCCTTGGGCCTGGGGCTACTGTCGGCGTTTTGGTAACGGGGGTCCCCAGACTTGCCTGCCTGTGGCCTGCAGCGTGGCTCGAGGAGGGGCCCTGTACGGCCCATCTTCATCAACACAGACCCAAGACCCTCGCGAGGGGCCAAGCCTCGCGGGGCGAACAACACGGAGCTTCCTCAGGCACGACCTCTTCAGGCTGGCTCGCGAGGAGATGGAGAGATCAAGGCGGGGTACCTCACGAGGTGCCCGTGATGCAAGCCATGACGACCAAGGGCGCCAGGCGGGCGCCAGCCCACGCAGTGTCCTCCTTTCCTCTTTGGTGCAAAGGGAGCAAGCGCAGGCGTGAGCATCAAGTAAAGGCACCCGTT
Organism: Triticum urartu; assembly: GCF_003073215.2. NCBI lineage: Eukaryota > Viridiplantae > Streptophyta > Magnoliopsida > Poales > Poaceae > Triticum > Triticum urartu. Next base: position 271,106,927 of record NC_053027.1, read on the forward strand.
TCGGTGCAACGAGACCAAGACCAGTCCAACTGCAGGGAGGAAGTCATTGTGGAGCCCAAGCCAGCGTCACCACTAGAGCCTTTGGCAGGCGAGGACCAACTTTAGTCAGGACAAGTGTACCAGATGTTCCCCTTCAAAATGGCCAATTGTTGGCGCCCTTCCCGCTCAATATTTGGGAAGAGGCCCAGGGCCTTTGCCTATAAATAGGACTAGCCACCCCCAGGGTAGGGGGCAATCAAGAAGGGAGAATCTAGAAGACAAGAGAGAAACTAGCTAGGATCGGATCGAGTAGCATCACACAGAGAGAGAGAGAGAAGGGCGACTGAACTCCTCCTAGCAGTTCATCCCCCCAGCCAAGAACAGACCCTCGTGAGGCTGTTCTTCCTTGTATTGCTCATCATCTTCAGCCCAAGAGGCAATCCATCACACCACACGCTGGAGTAGGGTATTACACCACAACGGTGGCCCGAACCAGTATAAACCCTGTGTCTCTTCTGCTGTTCTTTCCATAGCTTAGATCTTAGCGAGGCGGAGGGGTGCAGGTAGGTAGAAGGAGAAATCTTCGTGCGCACCCCAGTGTTCGAACCTCAAGGGTCTTCCGGAACCCGAAATCCGACAACTAGTGTAGTGCCAAAAACGTTCTTATGTTATGGGACACATGGAGTACTAGTATTTATTGCATTTGCCAAGGAGTGACCTCTTCCAATGAAATGGTGTTGCTAAGTTTGCTTCATTTAATTAGCTATAGACTCAAAATTGTCTTTTCACCTAGGTACACGCGCTCAGCACCGTTTCTTCCTTGGGTCACCAAACTAGTCTCTCTCTTCTTGAATAACTTGCCACATCAGACTTTATGCCTATGTGGCAAGCTTAAGCACCTGTAGGAGCAAGTAAAAGTAAGTACAATAGTGCGCTTTACATGGCATTTTTGCATATGTGGAGGAAATAGAGGCAAGGAAAAAATGGAGAAGTGGGCTCTCATGCAAGAGCCAGCTTCTACTGCATGGTGGAGCATTGGGAGAGGCACCTGTATGGAGGTGGTCAGGAATCTGGGAGACTCACGCCGGTCGTAGCGCCGCAGTTAAAATGATAATGGCAAGTCAAATCAGAGGGCCCCACCTGTCCAGCAGTAACTCGCTGTCAAATCACACAGCCCTAGGTTTGCAGCAGCCTACTCCCTCGTCTTCTCGCGTCTCTGTTGAAGCGACTAAAGCACTATGTTACAGTAACATATTATGTTACCACAAGCACCTCTTTCCTCATTAAATAGTTGCCACATAAGCAAAATTGTCTTGGGATGTGTTAAGTTACTACCTAATTTACTCTCACTATGGCTAGCCTAAGAAACAACGTGAGAGTTAATGCACCACACCTATGTGTTTACTATTTGGTTTTCGTAAGATGACTTAATACTCACCTAGACGGAGGGAGTATTTGATTTGAAAGCGGGCAGCGCATTTCCCGATACGGCTTTAATGCAGACGAGGGAGGGAGTAGCGGTTCCCGATATGTTGAACGGCCAATGCATCCTCCTCAATTAATGCATGAGGGAAGTAATGGGAGGAGGTCCGGGAAAAGAGGCTGCATGATGTGAATGCAACGCAGTTTGCCCTCATTGCCCTCATATAAAGGCGCTCCTCCATTCCAATGCATCTACCACATCGTACACACCTAAGCATTTGCCTAAGCACCTACACTAAGCGCAAAAGAGCTCACTCCAGACCCATGGCAGCGATGCGCGTGAGCGGCCAGCGGCTGCACCAGATGGTCCACGACACCGGCCTGCGGCATGGCGCCGAGGATCGTCTCCAGACGGTGTTGGAGACCGACTAGTGGATGGCCGCCGTCGACGCCAACTACGACTCTTAGTTGGACCAGATGATCGTTGACACCAGCAACAAGTTCACCGTCATCAAGAAGCTCGCGGATGACATCGCCGTACTCCTCCAGCCCGCGCGCCCGGGCTCCTCAATGCCTGCCACCCTAATCGGCCTCCATGGCCGGAACCTCTTTCAAGCACTGGTGGCCCTGCGACTGCCCGCCGACGCCATGAAGAATGCCCACCTGGAGGCCACGCTCGCCGCGAGGTGCCTCGCCCTGCTAGAATTCGTCGACCTACACATCCACGTGTACGAGCAAATCATGTACATAGGTATCTACAATGCCAGTGAGGATGCTACGAGGTTGGCCTTCCTCAACCGGCTGGAAGCCTTGGATGCCTTTGCTGAGAAGCACCTCGACCTCGCCACAAAAGCCGCCGCTCCTTAGCCGCCGGTCAGTGGCCCGGTGCACTAAGTTGAGGAGGAGGAGGTCGTACGGTCGTGGATCCATCTTTCTTCTTGCCTTCTGTAACCACCACTACAATCGCATCATCGTGGCCTTAATTCTTATTGTGCTGTTGCATTCTCGTTCCAGTCAATACCGACATGTGCGATCCCTTTGCTTAATTATATGCATCACTATAACTAGTACTCGATCCGTCAATTTATAAGTTGTGCTTACCTTTTCCATCAACTTCGTGCAACGCGCGGGCATCTTGCTAGAAACACTAGAATATGTCTATATAATCCGTATATGACAGTCCATTTGAAATCTCAAAAAAGACAAATATTTAGGTACGGAGGGAGTAATATATTAGGAGTATATCATGCACACAAAGGCAGAGGAGCGGTGGGGCTGAGAGGGATGAGGGGCACGTCGGGGGGATGAGGATCCCCTAACGCGAACAATCCTACCATTCTGTCACTGACATGTGGGACCCATAAGCGTGGGTCCCAAGTGTAAGCGAAGGAAAGGCAGGGCAAGGCAGTGATAGCCACGTCAGAGGATCCATGTTCACGTCGGGGGATGTCGTGCCGTGGGTTGGAGTGGCGTCGTGGGAATCGCGTGTGGGTGTGGCAGTGGTAGAAACAAGAAACGTGATGGTCGCTGTGGTTCAACTTCCATGGACAAGCTGTCATGTCTTCTGAGACATGTATATCAAAACTAGAGTGTTTATATTTCAAGCACGTGAACAAGTATTATTCTACTACTTTGGATCCATTGCAACGCACGGGCCAGCACATTGGTAGTAGTAGTGTCTATCTCTATCTATAGAGGCCTTCCCTCGTTCATCCTTTTCTCTCACAAGATAAACTACTCATACAAATGCATCTTGATGTTCCGTGGAACGCACGAGGATGTTTCCTTGGGGGTCTCTCCAGCGCGGTGTGGCCGTAGTTGCAAGTTAACGCCCCTTGAGATGCCGATGTTGAGGGGGACTCGGATTTCCTCCGATGAGCAGGTAAGATGAGTTTGATCACGTAGTAAATGCATTATAAAGACTACTTCCGTGTCCATTTCCTAATTCTCCCCCTGCCCATTGTTTCACAGGTTAGGCTCGGTGCGAGTGGAGATTGGCTTGCATATGTACGGGAGGGTACCAACATCAATTTGCACAACATTTATAACGGTGACATCATTCCCGTAGAACCTTTGTCCAACATTGGGATCAGCCATGCAACGGGCCACCGCATGAATTGCTACGATGGAACCACGGTGAGATTGAATAAGAAAGCACGAACCTTGCACATGGCAGTCAAAGGCGGACCATGCTGTCTGCGGCCGATTTGATGCCGTACGAGTAGGAAGACGTTGTGCTCCTTTCTAACCGCATCTTCGTGGTGACAAACTAGGGGCTTATTTTGTATGGGACACATCCTACGATATACTCCCTCTCTCCTAGTTTATTTGTTTTGAATCTTTTCGTTTTGTAAGTTTCAAATTCAAATTTAGAGCTCCCCATCACATGTTGAGATTACAATGTCCATTAAATTGTTGCGTGCATGTATAGTAAAGAAATAAATCTTGAGTTTGGCACGAGTTCGTGCTGCGGGAGCACCACAAGCCCTGGCGCAGGAGTTACATTTCCCTGTCAGGGCCGTGAAGACAAAGCTTTAGCGCCTTACTACACCTACCTTTGAGTCAATAACATGTGGACCTGATAGGTGACTGGTCCAAATGTAATGCTCCCGTAGGCAGAGGGGCAGTGGTGCCAAGAGGGGTGAGCCACAGGTCGGGGGACGTGAGGTTTCATGGGTTCGAGCGGCGTCGTGGGAATCGCGGGTGGCTGTGGTAGAAACTTGATGCTCGCCGCATTTTAGGTGGCCCACATGTCATGCACACAAAGGCAGAGGGGCGGTGCGGCCGAGAGGGGTGAGGCGCACGTCGGGGGGCATGGTGCCGTGGGTTGGAGAGGCGTCGTGGGAATCGCGAGATGAAACGTGATGGTCGCCGTAGTTGAACTTCCATGGACAAGCTGTCATGTCTACGGACACATGCACTTCATACCGATCACCGGAAGGAGTAGCAGAGAAAGCTATATATACGAATAAATAGTTCCTTATAGTCAAGCGGACCCACGCTACTACTCTGTTCCAAAGACATGCACACCATCGAAATAGTCCATCTATATCAATATACACCGAGAGGGAATAATTTTTTATAAGAGAGGAAATAGTTGATCCATCCATAATGCCCTCCTGCTGGTGCATCCTTTTCTTCTTCTTCTTCTTCTTCTTCTTCTTGTTCTCATTCTCTGTCGGAGACGGCTTCGCAAGGAGCTCTTTGGACCTTGCAGCTATCTCGAAACTCACACGGGCATCGAGGGCAGCATATTTTATCCGCTCGTACGTCAAGGGATAATTCTCCCATCCATACGACCTTAATGCCACCGTCTCGTCACCCTTCTGAAGATTTGTACTGAGCACAAAATTTTCTACGTCGAATAGGGATGGTGTCTGTTTATCACAAACTTCTACAGGAATTTTGATTCTGGTTTGTAGGTCCACGATGCTTTTCAAATAAAGGTTGTGCGGCTCCAACTTCTGTTTGTCCCCTTCGATGGCTGCCCCACAGAAGTACACGTCCTCCCGAGACAAGAAATCATGAAGCTCACCTGGTATGGAGGGCGAGTGTATGATGTGGTACACCAAAACATCATCTTCGAGGCACAGCTGAAGGACGGCGGCGCGCTGGATCTTCCCAGGGGCACGCTCCGTGTACTCTGCGTCGAGACCAATGACCCTCATCTCTACCTTCTCAAGGGAGTTGGATACATTGTTGATCCACTGCCGAACAACCCTTGGGTGGACGGTGACTGAGGGAGTCCTGGATTAGGGGGTGTTCGGGTAGCCGTACTATACCTTCAGCCGGACTCCTGGACTATGAAGATACAAGATTGAAGACTTCGTCCCGTGTCCGGATGGGGCTTTCCTTGGTGTGGAAGGCAAGCTTGGAGATGCGGATATTCAAGATCTCCTACCATTGTAACCGACTTTATGTAACCCTAACCCTATCTGGTGTCCATATAGACCGGAGGGTTGTAGTCCGTAGGCAATCAACTCCATACACAACAATCATACCATAGGCTAGCTTCTAGGGTTTGGCCTCCTTGATCTCGTGGTAGATCTACTCTTGTACTACCCATATCATCAATATTAATCAAGCAGGAGTAGGGTATTACCTCCATCGAGAGGGCCCGAACCTGGGTAAAACAAAGTGTTCCCTGCCTCCTGTTACCATCCGGCCTAGACGCACAGTTTGGGACCCCCTACCCGAGATCCGCCGGTTTTGACACCGACATTGGTGCTTTCATTGAGAGTTCCTCTGTGTCGTCGCCTTTAGGCCCGATGGCTCCTTTGATCATCAACAACGATACGGTCCAGGTGAGACTTTTCTCCCTGGACAGATCTTCGTCTTCGGCGGCTTCGCTCTGCGGGCCAATTACCTCGGCCATCTGGAGCAGATCGAAAGCTACGCCCCTGACCATCAGGTCAGGTTTGGAAGCTTAAACTATACGGCCGACATCCACGGGGACTTGATCTTCGACAGATTCGAGCCACAACGAAGCACACCGCACTGTCTCGATGGGCATGATATAGCTCTGCCTCCGAACCAGGCCTTGGAGGCCGCATACGCATCGGTTTCGACCATTGATTCAGAGCCTACTGCGCCGATCAAGGATCAGCGGTTGGACGCTGCCTCAGGGGCTGCGATCTCAGAGGCGATCGAGCCAAACTCCAGCCCCGCACTCCGCGTGGCCCGTGACTCCGAGGAGCCCGATTCCTCTCCGAACTCCGAGCCCCCCGCGCCCCTGCCGATCGAATCCGATTGGGCGCCGATAATGGAGTTCACCGCCGCGGACATCTTTCAGCACTCGCCCTTCGGCGACATCCTGAATTCTCTTAAATCTCTCTCTTTATCAGGAGAGCCCTGGCCAGACTACGGTCAGCGAGGGTGGGATGCGGACGATAAGGAAATTCAAAACCCACCCACCACCCACTTCATAGCCACTGTCAACGACTTAACCGACATGCTTGACTTTGATTCCGAAGAAATCGACGGCATGGATGACGATGCAGGAGACGAACTAGAACCAGCACCTGTAGGGCGCTGGAAGGCCACCTCGTCATATGGTGGATACTCCAAAAGATGGAGATGGCGATGGAACAATGGGGGATGACGCCCCCAAGAAACAGCCAAAGCGCTGGCGTCAACTGCGCCGCTCTAAATCCCGCCAAAGCAAAAACGGTGATTCCGGCACGGGAGATAATACTACCCCGGATAGCACCGAAGAACACCCACCTCAGCAAGATTCGGCACAGGAAGATGGAGAAACCAGCCCTCATGAGAGAGCGGCAGACCGAGAGGTCGAGGATGATAACTATACGCCTCCCTCCGAAGACGAGGCAAGCCTCGATGACGATGAATTCGTCATACCATCAGACCCCGCCGAACAGGAGCGTTTTAAACGCAGGCTTTTAGCCACGGCAAGCAGCCTCAAGAAAAAGCAGCAACAACTTAGAGCTGCCCAAGATTTGCTAGCTGACAGATGGACTGAAGTCCTTGCGGCCGAAGAGTATGAACTCGAACTCCCCTCCAAGAGTTACCCGAAGAGCAGGCCGCTACCCCGATCAGAGGAGGAAGCACCTACATTACCAGCGCATGATATGGCAGACCAGCCACCTTGCGGCCGCGACAGAGAGGCCTCTCGGTCCTCCACCCAAGCCATGCCCCGACGCCGCTCAACTAAGGCACGGGAAAATGCGCCCGACCTGCGAGACATACTGGAGGATAAGGCAAGACAAACAAGATCGATCTACGGATCGTGCAGGCGCCCTACAGCATGTGACAATGATCTTCACACCGGATACAACAAATCCGGCCGGGCCGAACACAACAGACATAGCTCTTCCGAGCTGCGTCGTGATATAGCCCAGTACAGAGGCGCCGCACACCCGCTATGCTTCACGAATGAAGTAATGGATCATAAAATCCCAGAGGGTTTCAAACCCGTAAACATCGAATCATACGATGGCACAACAGATCCGGCGGTATGGACCGAGGATTATCTCCTTCACATCCACATGGCACGCGGCGATGATCTACACGCCATCAAATACCTCCCGCTCAAACTTAAAGGACCGGCCCGGCATTGGCTTAACAGCTTGCCAGCAGACTCAATCGGTTCTTGGGAGGACCTGGAAGCCACATTCCTCGACAACTTCCAGGGCACTTACGTGCGACCGCCGGATGCCGACGACTTAAGCCACATAATTTAGCAGCCAGAAGAATCGGCCAGACAATTCTAGACACGGTTCCTAACAAAGAAAAACCAGATAGTCGACTATCCAGACGCAGAGGCCCTAGCAGCCTTCAAGCATAACATCCGCGACGAGTGGCTTGCCCGGCACCTGGGACAGGAAAAGCCGAAATCCATGGCAGCCCTCACGACACTCATGACCTGCTTTTGTGCAGGAGAAGACAGTTGGCTAGCTCGCAGTAACAACTTATCAAAGAACCCTGGTAATTCGGATACCAAGGACAAAAGTGGCAGGACATGTCGGAATAAGCAAAAATGCCGCGTTAACAACGACGGCAATGAAGACACGGCAGTCAATGCCGGATTCAAAGGCTATAAATCCGGTCAGCGGAAAAAGCCATTCAAAAAGAATACTCAGGGCCCGTCCAGTTTGGACCGAATACTCGATCGCTTGTGCCAGATACATGGCACCCCCGAAAGGCCAGCCAATCACACTAACAGGCAGGCAAGTTAAGGGCCGAAAACAGAGACAAGGGGCTGCACAGCGACGACGAGGAGCCCAAGCCACCGAACAACAATGGACAGAAGGGCTTTCCCCCACAAGTGCGGACGGTGAACATGATATACGCAACCCACATTCCCAAGCGGGAGCGGAAGCGTGCGCTACGGGACGTATACGCAATGGAGCCAGTCGCCCCAAAGTTCAACCCATGGTCCTCCTGCCCGATCACTTTTAATCGAAGGGACCATCCCACTAGCATCCGTCATGGCGGCTTCGCCGCATTGGTTCTCGACCTAATCATCGACGGATTTCATCTCACAAGAGTCCTCATGGACGGCGGCAGTAGCCTGAACTTGCTTTATCAGGATACAGTGCGGAAAATGGGCATAGATCCCTCAAGGATTAAGCCCACAAGAACGAACTTTAAAGGCGTTATACCAGGTGTAGAAGCCAACTGTACAGGCTCAGTAACACTTGACGTGGTCTCCGGATCCCCGGACAATTTCCGAAGCGAAGAGTTAATCTTTGATATAGTCCCGTTTCGCAGTGGCTATCACGCCCTGCTCGGACGAACCGCATTCACAAAGTTCAATGCGGTGCCACACTACGCATATCTCAAGCTCAAGATGCCAGGCCCTCGAGGAGTAATTACGGTCAACGGAAACACCGAACGCTCCCTCCGTACGAAGGAGCATACGGCGGCTCTCGCAGCGGAGGTACAAAGTAGCCTTCTCCGGCAATTCTCCAGTCCGGCCATTCAAAAGCCAGACACTGCCAAGCGCGCCCGGAGTAACCCACAGTAGGGCCGCCTGGCACACTCTGAGCAAGCGTAGCAATGCAGTCCCAACCCCAGCTTTCGCGACATAGCGAAACCAGTACCTCGCGTACATAACTACGCCCTTGAAATACCATGGGCACAGGGGAAGGGGCACAATAACGGCACGCCCAAAATACGGCTTAAAACGTATTAAGGGGCTGCCAGATTCTTTTTTTTTAATTTTTTCTTACTTTCAGGACTCCATACTTCGGACGACTTGTTCGGCAATTCAACTGCCGCACAAACGATGCAAGATCCAGGGAGGCAGACAAGCCATGCCGCATTATGGAACTCCTAGGTGGTCTCTGTTACGAGTGGTATACCTGTTTTAAATACAATTCCGCGTCCTGCCCCTGGTCAGGACATATTAAATAGTCCAATATCTTTTTGCTTATCGCACTACTTGTATCGTTCGGCTTTGATAAATAAGCCTCTCTATAAACAATGCATAGCTTTTTGTCTATTTTCTGCATTACTCTCTTTTATATATGTTCATTAATGACATGTTGCACTCGTACACTGTGGTACGGCAAGTACGCCAGGGGCTTCAGTACCCTTTAATATGGCGTGAGAAGTCCGTACACTTTCACAAGTGCGGCACCCCGAACTTATAGCACTATATGTATCGGCTCCGAATCATGATTTGGGTCAATATTTGGGTTTGCCCGGCTCCTATGTTTTGGTGCCTTACGTTCCGCTATATCGGCTAAGGTAGCACTAGGAGAACCACTGCGATTGTTCCCTGGTTGAGCTGGGTTAAGCACCTCAGTGGAGAAAGCTAAAACTGACTGTCATGATGAGGCGAGAGACCGGTCACTATTCGAGAGGTTTTTCGAGTCCCTAAAGACTTATGCCGCTTCGAGCGAGGAGCCGGATTTGTTCGGCCAAGGCGTGGATAGCGCCCCGAACTCGGTCTTCCGAACTAGGGGCTTTGCCGAAATTTAAAGTTATAAAGTTCTATGGCTAAGTGAGAGTGTTCAAGCATTATAGTTCGATTGCCTGGTTCGTTGTGTTGAGCGCCTCCCTCGAAAGACCCAACTATGGGAAAAAGAGCGCTCAGGTTTATCCCGAACACCCCAGCACTAGTGGCATGGGGGCAGAAGCCAACGACTGGCCATCTCTCAATTTTTTGATAAATGACCGCACAGAAAATAATATTTTAAATTCAACAAGCATTGCTTAAGCGCCTATGAACAAGTTTTCAGCGCACAGGATAAAAACGAGCGAGTTTATTCAAAAATTACATCCTTGGTACATTCATCCGCCACAAGGCGGGCACCCGCAAGAACATCCTTGTAATAGTTCTCGGGCTTGCGATGCTCCTTCCCCGGCGGCGGCCCGTCCTTCACAAGCTTCTCACCGTCCAGCTTACCCCAGTGCACCTTTGCACGGGCAAGGGCCCGACGGGCACCTTCGATGCAGACGGAGCGCTTGATGACCTTGAGCCTTGGACAGGCCTCCACCAGCCGCCGCACCAGCCTGAAGTAGCTCCCAGGCAGGACCTCTCCAGGCCACAGCCGAACTATGAAGCCCTTCATGGCCTGTTCGGCCGCCTTGTGGAGCTCGACCAGCGGTTTCAGCTGGTCACTCAAGGGCAGGGGTGTCCGGCCTCAGCATACTGATACCAGAACACCTTCTCCGTCGAGCTGTCCTCTTCAGCTCAGTAGAATGCGGCGGTGTCAGATACGCTGCGGGGAAGATCTGCGAATGCCCCTGGAGAACTCCGGATTCGGGTAAGTAACAAGTAGTTTACTTTTATATTTCTGCTTTGCATAAAGAATGCCTTACCCGCTGCTATCTTCTTAATCTCCTCCAACTCTTGGAGGGCCTTTTGGGCTTCGGCCTTGGCAGACTTGGCAGTCTCAAGGGCCGCCGCGAGCTCGGACGCTTGGGTCTTTGACTCAAGCTCCAAACTCTCATGTTTTTTCATGAGAGCCTGAAGCTCTTGCTGCACCTCGCCGACCTGAGCCCCAAGTTTCTCTCGCTCGGTGCGCTCCGCGGCTGTTTTCTTTTCGGCCTCGGACAGCTCCTGCTTGAGGGTCGCCACCTCAGTCGTGGCCCCTATAATAAGCAGTACAATCCTGTTATTTTTTGCAATCACGCCTCTCTATAGGCACTTTTTCTGTAAGGTATTTCTTACCTTCTTTCTCCTCGAGCCGCCGCTTGGCAAGGCCGAGCTCTTGCTCGGTCTGCTCGAGTTCCTGCTTCAGGACACCCACCTCCGCAGTCAGTGCGGCGGTGGATAGCAGCGAAGCCTGCATACGCATATTGACTCTTTTTGTTAGACTCCTGCGAAATTTAATAGATCCTCTATTCGGCTTTTCATTCCGAACGCCAAACAGAGCATTAGGGGCTACTGTCTATGCGGTTATATTTTTACATATTTTTACTTACCTCGAAGCCTGTTAGAAGGCTAGCGCAAGCTTCAGTCAGTCCGCTCTTGGCGGACTGAACCTTCTGGATCACCGTACTCATAATAGTACGGTGGCCCTCGTCGATGGAGACGCCGTCAAGCACCTCCAGCAGATTGTCCGACAACTCCAGTTGGACGGAGGCCGCCGGCTCAGAAGGCTTGCTCCTCTTGGAAGGAGTTCGCCTACCGCGGTCCAGAACTGTGGAAGATTCCGGCGCGGTGTCCGGCACAAAGCCGGACTTGGAGCCCTGGGGGGTCTTGTCCCCTTTACTCCTGGGGTCCGGGAGGTCGCCTTGCGGCTCCTCCAGGACCACCTCCTCCTGCCCCGGAGCTCGTTGCGACGCCACTTCGGCGTCGTCTGCAGTGCGGGGGGAGGCAGCGGGCGGAACTGAGTTCACGTCCGATGAATCCAGGGAGCCGCTCGACGACTCGTTGAGTTCGGCCCGGGGCGGGCTGCATAATTATGTTCGACATTAGGGAAAGCTGTGTAACAAAGGAACATCATGAGTTATTCTGATATCCGAACTTACGATTTCGCCGGACGCTTGGCCCTGTTTGGCCACTCCTCTTTGCCCTCTTCGGCGTTGGGCGCGTAGTCCGGCGGAGGGGTCTTCCTTTTCCTAGGACCCTCGGCCTCCCCCGTTGGGGCGACCTTCCTCTTCTCTCCTCCCCCCGCTGGGGGGGAGAGGTTTCTTCTTCCTCCTCCTCGTCTTCACGGGAGGAGTGCGTCTCGGACTCGTCAGACGACGAGTCCGACACCACCATATGCCGGGAGCTCTTTCGAGTCCCCGTGGCCTTCTTCTTCTTGGCCTTCTTCTCCGGCACCACATAAGGTGCCGGAAGCAGCAGCTTCGCTAGTAGAGCGGGGGCTGGGTCTTCGGGAAAGGGAGCCGGACAGTTAATCGATCCGGACTTCGCCCGCCAAGCCTGTCATAGGTAAGGGAGTTTAGATCCCGCATAGAGTCAAACTATGGAAAAACTTAACATCCTGTAAAAGGTGAAGATAGCTTACCTCGCTAGCGTGATGCTGCGAGCTGTATCCGCGGTCCTCGGAAGCGGATGCGGGAGCCTCGGCGCCCTTGAATAGCACCTTCCAGGCATCTTCATACGTCGTGCCGAAGAGCCTGCTAAGGGTTTGGTGCTGCGCCGGGCCGAACTCCCACAGATTAAAATCCCGTTGTTGGCACGGGAGGATCCGGCGGACGAGCATAACCTGGATTACATTAACAAGCTAGATTGGCTTATTCACCAGGGACTGGATGCATGTTTGCAATCCGGTCACCTCTTTTTCGTCGCCCCACGACAGGCCCGTCTCTTTCCAGGACATAAGCCGCGTGGGGGGTCCGGATCGGAACTCGGGGGCTGCGATCCATTTCGGATCGCGCGGCTCGGTGATGTAAAACCACCATGATTGCCACCCCTTCAGGGTCTCCACGAAGGAGCCCTCGAGCCATAGGACGTTGGCCATCTTGCCCGCCATGGCGCCTCCGCATTCTGCCTGGCTGCCACGGACCACCTTGGGCTTGATGTTGAAGGTCTTGAGCCAGAGGCCGAAATGGGGGAGGATGCGGAGGAAAGCCTCGCACACGACGACAAACGCCGAGATGTTGAGGATGAAGTTCGGGGCCAGATCATGGAAATCCAGGCCATAGTAAAACATGAGCCCCCGGACAAATGGGTGGAGTGGAAAACTCAGTCCGTGGAGGAAGTGGGGAAGGAATACTACCCTCTCATGGGGCCTTGGGGTGGGGAGAAGCTGCCCCTCCTCGGGAAGCCGGTGCGCAATGTCTTTGGACAAGTATCCGGCCTTCCTTAGCTTTTTGACATGGCCCTCCATGACAGAGGAGACCATCCACTTGCCTCCCGCTCCGGACATTGCTGGAGAAGGTTGAGGTGGGAAGTGCGGGCTTGGGCGCTGGGAGTGCGCAGGAGATGGATTGGCAAAGGAGGAAGAAGGCGTAGGTAAAAAGGTGGATCCTTATCCCCTTATATGGGCGGATGCGGTTGTGCGTCCCCACCAGCCTAGTAAAACTCGCTTGCCTCCCAATCGCCGTGATAAATGGCGCAGTTGGGTTACCCACGTCCGTATTGATGAGAATCCCGTAAAGGGGGTACACGATCTCTGCTTTGACAAGACGTGCCAAGGAAACCGCCTCGCAAAGCATGCTGAGGTGCAAAAGTAAAAATGATTCGAGTAAAGGACTTGGCCGTAGTGTGATGACGCACTGGGGAATACGTCGGCAGATTTGATTTGTGTCAATATTATTCTCTCTATGGCAATATGTGGAAACTTATTTTGCAGAACCGGACACTACTCTTGGTGTTTACAATCTTCTATGAAGGACTTGGAGGAGGAACCCGCCTTGCAATGCCGAAGACAATTTGCGCGTCGGACTCGTCGTCACTGAAGCCTGGTTCAGGGGCTATTGAGGGAGTCCTGGATTAGGGGGTGTTCGGGTAGCCGGACTATACCTTCAGCCGGACTCCTGGACTATGAAGATACAAGATTGAAGACTTCGTCCCGTGTCCGGATGGGACTTTCCTTGGCGTGGAAGGCAAGCTTGGCGATGCGGATATTCAAGATCTCCTACCATTGTAACCGACTTTATGTAACCCTAACCCTATCCAGTGTCTATATAAACCGGAGGGTTGTAGTCCGTAGGCAATCAACTCCATACACAACAATCATACCATAGGCTAGCTTCTAGGGTTTAGCCTCCTTGATCTCGTGGTAGATCTACTCTTGTACTACCCATATCATCAATATTAATCAAGCAGGAGTAGGGTATTACCTCCATCGAGAGGGCCCGAACCTGGGTAAAACAAAGTGTTCCTTGCCCCCTGTTACCATCCGGCCTAGACGCACAGTTCGGGACCCCCTACCCGAGATCCGCCGGTTTTGACACCGACAGTGACGGTGGCAACTATGCGCATCGAGCCTTCGACGAGGACATGGTGGATGCTAAAAACCTGCATCTCGATCTCTTTCGCCATTTGGAACCGCTGGAACGGAGGGCTATGGTTTGGAGAATTAGGATTAGATGGCTAGTCTAACTGAAGTAGTAGATGATTATTTAAAGAGGTTAAAATAATGTGAACACAATGGGGTTTGGATGAAAATGAAGATGAAGGTGAGGTGAAGAAGCCGAGGAGAATCGGTTCCCGACGGAGAAGGAGTAAACGGGAGAAGTGGCGTGCATGCAGTTGATTAGACGGCTAGGTAGACTAAACGAAAAAGGCTATGCGGCTAGACTGATGAGTCGTACCTGTTCGTGTACGTGCCCATCCTTCCTGATAGGTGGGACCTATGCAAACAGATAAAAAATGTGTCATAGTTTTTTTTGAGCGCGTGAGTGGGAGACACAACATTCTCTTGTTAAGGAATACTCCCTCCGTTTAGGTGAGTATAAGTCACCTCATGAAAATCAGGTTTTCCCAAAACCTTTAGGCGTGGAGCATTAACTTCCTGCTCGATCCCCTCCCAGCCTCGTTAGGCAGCGTTCTCTTCCTCTGATGCCGCGTTCTACCTTTCCATTTTTCCTCTTCACAAGTGTGGAACGATCTGCATGCCATCCTTGATGCACCAGAACGACCACTGCATGCATCGCGGCAGAGCGTTGATTGGGCATGCACGAGAATTTGGTTCTGCTCGCAATATGGATGATACCTGAACGATGAAGTGAACATGCATGCTAGCACGGGAGACCTATTTACGCTATACAATACTGGAGTACTCATGTACCTACTAGTAGTAGAAGTAGTAGTAGTAGTAGTAGTAGTAGTAGTAGTAGTAGTAGTAGTAGTAGTAGTAGTAGTAGTACAACTGTGGTACACTTGATGGTCAAAATACTATTCATCCGGTCCTCACAGTGAAGTGACAACACCCTGCGCCTGGCACTAGTCCAGGCGGCGTGTTCGGGTTACCAAAGTTAGCCTCACCCTATGCACAGTGCAGTCTGTCACCGCCGCTGTACAGCACATTGGCGCCTCGCCTCGTCTCCCTCTCCGCTCCCATAGCACCACTCCATCTCCATCTCCTTCTCCGTCTCCATCTCACTGTGCCCCCATGTACCATTGCCATACTCGCCTCCCCAGTACCACTATTCCTTCGCTTGCCGCTCCAGCACCGACATCCTTCTCCCCCGTAAATCAAGCCCCCTTCCAAACTCCACCATGGCCGAACGCGAACCGCGCAGCATCCATATGAGCTGCGATTGGAGCAATCTCCCAAGTGACATCCTCGACCTCTATTGTTTGTGTATGGATATGTTGAGCGCCCTACGGCTTCCTGCATGCTCGAAGGACATGCACACGGCCATCGTCGAAGTGAGGCCTAAGCTTTTCAAGACACCCTGCTTGCTGCTATCTGGTCTTGCGAGATTCGCTCACCATGATACGGAGGCGTGCATGATGCCCCTCGACTTCAATCCGATCTCCATTAGCCGAAACTTCTTTGCAGGTATGTAGTGGGTCGCCGTACATCATTTCCCTCGACATCGATCCGATCACCATCGCCCGAAACTTCTTGGCAGGTATGTACTGGGTCGGCATGAACTCCCACTGGATAGCTGCCTTCAGAGAAGATGGTAAAAAGTTGGTGCTCGTGAACTTCCAGACCTCCCATGAGATTATCCTTCCTCCGTTGGATTATATAGAGTATTACCATCGCGGTCCAAGTCATATAGATTACTACGTCAGTTGGACGGACCTTGTTTTGCAGAAGATTGTAATCTGCCAAGTGCCCACACGACATGCGAATTACGCAGACTTCAAGCTAGTTGCCTTGTTCGACCGCGGACTCGCCTATCTTTACACCGGTGCCTTCTTTAGGTGGAGACAACTCGGCTCGCAGTGGATCATCGTCAAAGCTGATACACACTTCTGTGATGCTATTGAACACAATGGCATCATCTACGCGATCGACAAAGCAGATGGCACCACGTATTGCTGGGACGACGCGTGTAAGTTGTTTCCTCTCATCTTAGTTTCCTCATTTTCATGATGTAGAAACATGCACCACACTGTTGGTTTCATCTAACCATACATTAGGGAAGTAATTGTGCATATGGAGAACTCTATATTTGGAAGTAGTGACATCCTGCAGTGCTTACCATGTGTACATACCTATATTCGCCCTTCAGCAATCAATGGCTAGAATAATATCCTCACAAAATTTTTGCCCACAGAACACGAGTATATAACAATGCATGGTCTGTTAACTACCTTGAAGAATTTCTTTGTGAGGACAGAACATGATTACATAACATGCATGACATGGTAGTTTCCTGTGAAGAATCGATTGTGAGATAACATGAGTATAACCATGCATGGCACTTCTATATTTTTGAACCCAATATACATTTCCCTGTATTTTCCTCCCAGATCCAATAGGGACATATCAATGCTATTTCTTGCATTATCCTACTCATACTCTGAACAATGATGATCTTACATTAACAATGCCTGTCCTTTTTGATATGATGCAGTGTCCCTATAGTTACTGCCCTTTGTAATCACACAACCTTTGCCAAAAACAGGGAAGCACAACTGGTTCCCCGCTCAATCAGACGACGACAAAAGACTGATGATCATTCGGACACATGAGCCGGAAAAGTTATATTTCAAAAACCCCACTGTATACAAGCACCGTGTAATACGTGAGTATCCGGACAGTGGCTGTTACGTCTATGAGCAGGATACCAGCTTGTTGGGGCCTTTAGGATTTTTTTAGTTGGAGGCAGTTAAACAGCCTTGGTTCACACTCTCTGTTTCTCGGACTCAATTATCCGATTAACCAGGAGATCACCGTTCACATGGACCTTGATGGCAGAGAGGCTCTGTTTGCTATGGAAAACTGTGTCTACACGGCGAGCCCTAGGAGTTCGGGAGCAAACTCCCCTGATTGTCAACGATACAGCCTGCAGGCAAAAGAAGGTGAGAATGACAAAGGCATCCAGATTAACTTTGATCCTTGGATGTCTCAATTACGACAGGCAGTGATGTGGTTCGAGCCTTCAGGTTGATAGGTAATTGGGCTGTTGCATCGAAAGTGTGGAGTACTGGTGTCCCCGGATCACTGGTCGCTGAAGTGGGGCTGCAAATTATGATGGTGTTGGATCATCTCTTCGAGTGACTTTGTTGTCTTTGCTGCTGGTTCTGGATGGGTAGTTCTTTCTTTTGTTATGCATATTCCTTGTCATTTGGTCATCCTCGTCTATGTCACTCTTACTATGTAATAGTTGCTTCTGTTTAGAATGTCATTCTCGTCTCGATCACGAGAGTCTGAGCACTGCAGATAGGTGCGTTTTGGTGGTGTAGCAAGACTTCTTATGAACTATCATGTCTTGCTGTTTATGTCAGTAGTAGTCACTAGTCAGTGTTTGAATGTTGTATATATCGTTGTTTCGAACTGTTTATTGTCTCGAACTACTGGTGGGCTAAATGAGGGCATCACCATTCTCCAGTGTTCAGAGTATATATCCTTTTTTCAAGTTATATAATTTGAGCTCAGTGTCTTTTCGACGATGTACACTTGTTTGGGCCAATGAGGTGTCGTTGAATATGGGCCGAGTAGTAACGCAATGCCAAACAGGTCAATTATGACTCTCAGGCCGGGCTCTCAAAAGATCCTGAAAAAAAGGCCGGGCTCTCCAAAAAAGAAAGAATAAGGACTCTTAGGCCGACATGTGAGCGCCACCGGTGTTTTCGTGCGTTTGCGCACCGAGAGTATATTGGCGCGTGCTCGAAATTCATGCTACCTTTTCATCCCCAGTCTCCCGCCCCTCCCCCACCTCTGGAATCTCGATTCCTACTCCAGTTCCCCCAAATCCCCCTCCTGTACTCCCTGTACTCAAGCGCACTATCATGTCGCCGGTCAACGCGGATCTCCAAGCCGGAGATCCTGAGGTCCGTCCTGCCTTCGGTTGCTGCGTGCTGTCGCTCAACAGTGGCATGGCGGTGCTGGACGACTAGTTTGCCGGCAAAGTGCTGATGGTAACCATCAATGGCGACCAGCCTCCCGTCTCGCCGGATGACCTTGTCAAAGCTCTTGGCATTGCGCACGACATCCAAATAAGTGACTTGCTCGTCGAAGTCTGTCCGCCACCGGCTGATTTCTTCGTCAGGTTCCGAACAACTTTCAACTGCAGTCGTGTGTTCGAATCTTCCCGGCGTTTGTTCTACGCTGGCGCGCTGGTGAGCTTTGATCGGTGTCACCCAGGATGGGGCTCGGTGCCCTCTGAGCTTGAGTTTTTAACAAAGCTTACCTTCCATGGCATGCCTCAACGTGCTTGGAACAATGAGTCCATGAACGAGCTTATCAATGACCTTGGAGGTGAGCTCGTAAGTATGTTTGTTCCTCTAGACAGTCGGGCTCTGACGGTTATGGCATGGATGAAGAAGCCGTGCACCATACGGAAGGTGATTGCTGTTGAGATACCGGTGCAGGAACCGGGGTTGTACTATTCGTCGCCACCAAGGCCGCCACGGACCACGTTAGGGATGTACCTGTATCGAGTGTTCGTGCATGTCAAAGAAGTGGTCAATCCATCAATCGAAGTCCTGCCGCCGCCGCTGGTGCCAGGGTCCGTCGACGACGTCCATTACAGGAGTCAACGTCAGACTTTCCCCGTGTTGCTCGGAACGATTGATGGCACAGGGCCTACTCCATCGCGCGGCGAAGGCCACTGCTTCTTTGGGAGAAGAGGCAGGGCTGGCTGCCTGGATGTGCTCTAATTTGAGGTAACAACTGAATCTTGTCAGATACTAGTTAAATCGGAGCTATGGGTGTGAAGCACTGATATGCTAGTACATTTAATTGTGACTTGTTCTAATTTTGTACCTGAACTTTTTTTAGAAAGGGCTGTACGTCAACTTAATGTGCTAGCAGAACTTATTGTGTTGTCTGTCTGTTTTCTTTGCACAACATTCAAGATATTTTTCCGTCATTGATATAGACAATGAACCGTTATGTACGACTTCGTTGGTTTCAACATAGCCATTCCCGTAGCGATCCACTGCTTCCATCCTGATTGTGCCGCCTGCGTGAAATTTTTGTATGCAAGTTCAGTGTGCTATGATGTTCTATATGATTGTGTCAACTATATAAGTTTTTACTGAGCATCAGCAATGCATATGGCTAAAAGATGTATTTACGAGCATCGGCCGATGGGTCTCTCTCTATCTCTCTCTCTCTCTCTCTCTCACACACACACACACGCACACGCACAAGAGGGACCCGTTGAATTATTTATTTGCTCATGACAGCTTTTAATTAGGTTCCACTGTAATCTAACTTCTTTCTTAAGTTTTTAATTGAGCTCAGTGACTTCAAAAAGTTGTACAGAAGCCTTGTTTGGGCCTTTCCGGCGTCGCTGAATGTGGGCTGAGTAACCATTTTAGGTTGTACTGTACTACACAGGCCTTTTTAGCTATTTTTTTAAATGATACAATTTTTTATTAATTTTCATAAATATTACGCTGGGTAAAATTTTTTCAAAAATAATACACCATCGGCCCGTTGCAGGCCGACTGGGCCTAGTCGGCCCATAGCCGGCCGATTGGATTCCAGTCGGCCTACAGCTGGCCGACTGGCCCCTGTTGGCCCACTGTGGGCTGATTGGGTCCTGTCGGCCCACTGTGGGCCGACTAGAGCTAATTGGATCACTGTGGGCTAATTGTTTTTGCAAAAGTGTTAATCATGTATTTAAAAAATATGTGTATTGTGACCTCCTCCGCTCGCTGTGGGCCCACTATTGACTAAAAAATATGTTTTAAAAAGTGTTAATCA
This sequence comes from Triticum urartu, assembly GCF_003073215.2. Lineage (NCBI taxonomy): Eukaryota > Viridiplantae > Streptophyta > Magnoliopsida > Poales > Poaceae > Triticum > Triticum urartu. The sequence goes on from NC_053027.1 coordinate 271,127,029, forward strand.
TGTAATTAAAAATATGTGTATTGTGACCTCCTCCGTTCGATGTGGGCCCACTGTTGACTAAAAAATATGTTTTAAAAAGTGTTAATCATGTATTTAAAAATTGTTAAATGTGTGTATAAAAAATGTTCCTTATCTATACAATTTTTTTAAATGTGTGTATAAAAAATAGCTTTTTTTCAACATCCGCAATGCAACTGGGTCGAAAGTTGTACACAATATCCGGGTCAACTTGTTATTCTCCGCCCCGATGGGCTGCAAACTTTCCTAGGAGGTATGCATTAGGCTTAACAAGAAAATGGACTTTAAGAAATAATAAATGGGATGTAATTATAATAACTGGACAATTTCTATGCACCAAACATGTAATTAGTTTGAAAAATATATTATTTTTGGAATTTGAAAATTTTAATTTCATTACTTGTTGCGCGCGCAATATTTCGTTGGATTTTAACGTAATACAACTTTATTTTGAAATTATATTTAACCTGACGAGAAATTTTGGATAAAAATATTTCGTATCCCATCAAAATGTGGGAATTTTTTTGAATTCTATTTTGAGCGGTTGTTTCAAATTATTAATCGTTGTCCTAGCTAGAAGTTCGGCTGTACTTTTAACAAACTGTAAATGGGCTATAATAAATTCCATTAGAATTAAAAAATGGGCTGTACATTCTTACAAATCAAAAATGGGCTATATGTTCTCTGCCAAATCCGAGCTGTGGGCCTACTAAGTTGACGCGTACCAAGGGCTTTGTCAACTTAGTCAATATAAACGATTCTAGCTGTAGTGATCGTACGATGTCCATCCAACGGCCGTAGTGCTTCTTCAACCTCTGGTCTTCTTGCTCCAGCCGCCCAAAGCAGCGCCGGTCGTGTCGCATGCTCCTGCCTCCCGTGGCTGGCTGTGATGTCGCGGAGGCCTCACCGCCCCGTACTACTCCCACTGCTGGCCAGGCCATCCCTCTACTCACCCACACCCCCTGTTATTCTGCGACGACGACAGCCTCACACCGCAGCCGAACCAGTGAACCCTCGTACTCCTCTCCGCGTGGGCTTCCACTGCCGCGTCTTCCCCGGCTCCGCGTCGTTCCCTTCCTAGGCCTCACCGTCGTCCACTGCCCTGGTGCTCTCGATGCGGCGTGGTCAACGTGGTCAAGGAACGAGTTCCATCGGACGTGGACTGTACGTATAGAGGCTGATAGCTGGGTCCATGGCCGCAACAAGGAAGTGCCTCCTTATTACGCGGAAAATAATGTTTCCTGCACCTGAAAGCAGGGACCCACCGGACGGGCCATCGTATTTCACAAAAAAAAACGTTTCCCCCTGACTGCTGGGACCCACCAGCTACACCTTCGCACGCAAGGAAGTGCGTCCGGGCAAAAAAAAACGATTCGCCCCCCTGACTGCTGGAACCCACTGGACGGGCCATCGTATTTCGCGAAAAAAACGTTTCCCCTGACTGCTGGGACCCACCAGCTACACCTTCGCATGCAAGGAAGTGTGTCCGGGCAAAAATAAAACGATTCACCCCCCTGACTGCTGGGACCCACCAACTACATCTTCGCACGCAAGGAAGTGCGTCCGAGCAAAAAAAACCAACGCGATTCGCCCCCCTGACTGTTGGGACCCACCAGCCCCCCGACTGCTGGGACCCATGAGCTACATCTTTGCACGCAAGGAAGTGCGTCCGGGCGAAAAAAACGATTCGCCCCCTGACTGCTGGGACCCACCAGCTACATCTTCGCAGGCAAGGAAATGCCTGACAGTCGGGACCCACCTGGTCGAAGCGTACATAGCGTTGTCATTCTGGCCGCGAACGTGTACGTACATATATATTGGTGGATGTAGAGGTGCGCACGTGTCGTAGTAGAGGCGCGCACGTGTCGTAGTAGAGGCGCGCACGTAGCATGTACACGTACGTATGGCGGCCAGGGTGCAAGAAAGAAAACATGCCACATATGTGTACATACAGGCGGGGTCTCGAACGCCTACTCGCACATACATACATCGAGGGCTCGTGTACATGGCTGGGTCGAAACGGAGAAACAGCGTTGTCGTCGTGTTCATGGGTCGGAACGGAATGCGTGGTCATGTTCATCGGGAGGGCTTGGACGGAAGAGGCGACGGAAATGAGGCCTGGCGTACCGCAAAAGGAGGAAACGGACCTCCTACGGTCGAAATGGGGGTCATGTTGATCGGGAGGGGTGTGGTGTACCGCAAAATGGAGGAAACGGACCTCCTACGGTCGAAACGGGGGTCCTATTGATCGAGAGGGGTGTGGCGTACCGCAAAATGGAGGAAACGGACCTCCTACGGTCGTAACGGGGGTCCTGTTGATCGGGAGGGGTGTGGCGTACCGCAAAACGGAGGAAACGGACTTGTGTTGGAGCGCTACGGTCGAAACAGGGGTCCTGTTCATCGGGAGGAGTGTGGCGTACCGCAAAACGGGACTCCACGGGATACTGTTCATCTCCACCGTCGACCCGCTCCAGCCTCCACGAGCTACTGTTCATCCACCGTCGACCTCCTCAAGCCTCCACGGGCTCCTGTTCATCCAGCCTCCACCGCGCGCTACTCCACCGGCTACTGTTCAACCACCCCTCCACCGTCTACTGTTCATCCAGCCCTCCACACCATGGGGTCCTGTTCAACCACCCCTCCACGGGCACCCCTCCACTGTCTACTGTTCATCCTGCCCTCCACACCATGGGGGCCTGTTCATCCACCCCTCCACGGGCACCCCTCCACCGTCTACTGTTCATCCAGCCCTCCACCACACCACGGGGTCATGTTCATCCAGAGGCAACGCCACTGCTCACTATTCATCCAAACCCCCCGCAACACTCACTGTTCATCCCACCGATCGGCTTCAGTTAGCAGCACTAGCCAAGGAATCGCTCGACCGGGTTCAGTTAATAGCCATCGATCGATCGCTCGGGTTCAGCAACGCGTAGCCTGCAATGCAATTGCTCGGGTTCAGTTAGAGCTCAACGCGTCGCTCGGGTTCAGTTAGAGCCAACACCTCGCACACACATGCGTACATGTATGAGAGAAACGTGCATCGCTCGGCCCCCGACCTCCCACCGTAACTGGGAACTCCCCGAAATTTTCCTCCCCCTCGCTTCTACCATCGCAGCTGCGTCTCCGGCCCGCCCAGGATGAAAAGCCCATTTTCTATCATGATTTTTTGTCATAGAAGTAGGAGCCCACCACATCTATGATGATACCGGATTTTGTCACAATTATCGTCATAGAAGTGTCATATACTATGACAGAAAAAAAATTCGTTCGGCCCAAAATGTCATGGATGTGTCTTTTTTGTAGTGGTTGCCGGATCATAACACGTAGTAGGTGACTATAACTTGCAAGATCGGATCAAGAACATGGATATAATGATGGATTCATAAATGGTTCAGATCTGAAATCAGGGCACCCGGGCCCAAAGTGACAAGCATTAAGCATAGCAAAGTCATAGCAACATCAATCTAAGAACATACTGGATACTAGGGATCATGCCCTAACAAAACTAACTCGATTACATGATGAATCTCATCCAACTTGATGACGACATCAATACCATTGTTACACCCACAGCCCCTACTTCAAAAATATACTGGACCAATTATTAGAGCTCGCACACGCCAATTAAATTATCAGGTACTTTCGTTTCTTGGTAATGATTCTAATGTTCGTGACAATATGATGCTGCCTAAATTGGATACATTTGTTTTTCTTACAAATGAAGGGCCTGGCATGGATAAGGGGAATGAACACTGGAGCAAAACCAAGCATGGAGATGATGGCATGCGCAAGGGGGACAAGAATGGAGTTGCAAGTGATGATTTTAGGACATTGAAGCCACCATAAGGAGTGCATGAAGCCTTGGACAAAACATACAAGATGCCACTTCATAAATTTCGTCCAAAGGATATTCTAGGTGCTGCATCACTTTATTATTGGGCCAGGCCCATGTAATTTCGAAATACTTAAGTATAGGTTGTTTTTAGAGTCCTTATGTGTGGGGAAACAGGAGTTAGGGTTGGTTTCATACCCCTCCTCCAAGGGCCACGAAATTTCCCCCTCTTCCTCCATATATACAGCCCTTAGGGCATCGTTTAGACTTTGGGTTTTGTTTAGATTAAAATTTTGCCGTAGCTGCAAGTTTGCGTACTTCGTTTGTGTTCAATGACCAGACCAAGACGTCACAGAACCTCACCTTGATCAATAAAGCTTTCATCTTATACTCACAATATCCAGATTGCAATCTTAGTTTCTTGCTCGTTCTTCATTTGCTTTCAGGAAATAGACCTTCGTGGTCAGGTTGATCGTGCTCCAGCGTGGTCAATAACCTCTCGGAGTTGGTTTAGCAATTGCTATGGTGCGACGTCCTCGCACGTTCGTAGTCGGATCGTCAAATTTGAATTCCACCAAAGCGATATCCATCATCTCATCAAAAGATGGGACACCTTTGCCTCTATCACAACTGCTCACTGACTAGCGAGCATACGAAGGAATTACTCACTCCCGGTGGAGAGCATCATGGAATTGGCGATGGAGAAGGGTTGGTGATGACGAAGAACGAAGACCGCCCCTCTCCGGAGCCCCAAATGGACTCCAGATCTTCCCTCCGGAGGAAGAACAGGGCTTGGCGGTGGCTCCGTCTCGTGGATCGCGATAATACTTTCTCCTCTATTTTATTTCTTCAAAAATAGGAATTTATGGTTGAGGTTTGCGGGGCCACCAGGTGGGTACAACCCACCTGGGCACGCCAGGAGAGGGGGGCGCACCCTGGTGGGTTGTGCCCACCCAGGGGCCCCTCTCCGGTAGCTCTTAGCCCAAGAAATTCTTATTATTGATATAGAAAATCCTCGCAAAGTTTTGTTCCATTCCGAGAACTTTTATTTTTGCACAAAAACAACACCATGGTAGTTCTGCCGAAAACAGCGTTAGTCCGGGGTTAGTTTCATTCAAATCAAGCCAATTAGAGTCCAGAACAAGGGGGAAAGCGTGAGAAAAGGTAAATACATTGGAGACGTATCAGCGCTGCGCTTCTTCGAAACAGTGGACCGCTCGGTTCCCCCAGGTAAGCCAGCTGCCCGTAGGGGAGCACTTGCCTTCGCCGCAAACCGTTGGGGCTTGTCATCCCGTCGGCAAGGCCTCTGGGACTTCGACACCCGCCTGTGGTGCCGTTCTCGGGATACTTGGTAATCCCATCATTGCTCCTTCCAACAAGGTCAGGATTGATGCTAAAGATGGCGGTATCTTCCTGCTCACCAAGGTGGGGAGCAACACTCTTCACGTGCCTTGGATGCTGCCGGCTTCTGCCGCTTCTCCGGAGGGGCTGATGGGTCGGTGTCCTCCTGGAGTGATGGTGATGATGAAAAAACGAGGGAAGACAGAGAAGGCGGGTGGGAAGCCATCAGATCAGAGTACGATGGCACCGACGCCTTCGTCTTATATTGCTGGACCATTGCCTCATCTTGCCACTCTTCCCCTCCTTCCCGGGCACCATGATCACCGGCCTCTTCCGGACGGTTGCCGGGGAGGGGACGCTCTCTTGGTGCCTTCACCTCCTCGAGTAGTCTTCCAACTGAGCTCCGGTGGCTCTCCTCGCCGGCGCCTGTGCTGGGGCTTCTTGCTGGCCCTCGGCGTGGTGACCAGGGCACCGTCGAGCTGCTCCCTCCGCCCCCCTCCTTCGCAGCCTCGCCACTCCCGATCTTGTCAGGCTGCACCCGGCAGGTCTTGATGGGATCGAGCTGGGCTTCTGCTCAGGCACTCCTTTTGCCCTCTTCACCTCCCACTATAGTTCCTAGGAGGAGAGGGACAAGAAAGAGATTATGGGGAACTTATCTTTTTCAGTCTAAAATGTGTAATCTGCTTTATCCATGTTTGTGTCCTGTAAGATCTGTAGTTGCTTATTCGCATATTAATGAAAAAAAAGACAACCATGTCGGGTACTTGTGCATGTACCATGTCCATGCAGAGGTGAGATGCCTCTATACATTTAAGTAAACAAGTATTTTTCAGCAAGCTATCTTGCCATGCTGGGCACAAAACTATGGAAAGGAACCATCTCCCTGTTGAACCTCCTCTGTCAAAGTCCACTTCAACCACCTTGACGGAAACAATGTTCGGGACACAGGATGGGAGCACCTATGCTTCTAAGGTGACGAGGTTCTCATATGCACAAGTTTTCACCTTACAGAACATGTGTGGATAAGAAAGAACTTATCTGTTTGGCTTGTCGAGGACCCATATGTAGACTTGTCTTCATTTCTTCTCTTCGGGAATGGATCCATCACAAGAGCCCTGCAGTTAAATGTAGAGGAAAAATTGCTACATTTTCCCTTATCTACCTGATCATGCGATGCTCATGTTATGCTTATGCATGCATGCCAGTTTTGGGGGGGGGGGGCAGCGCTTCATTTATTTATCTGTTAGTGAGGGTCTGTGCCTGGCTTTGTACAAAGGGTTACATGCAACATCGGCAAGGCTTGTACAAAAGGGCGGCTGCCGGGAAGGGCCCGACAGCCGCGCCTTATGGGTAGAACTTACGGAGAAGCTCAATATTTCGTGAGGTTTCCAACTGAATTCCATCTCCGATCTCGAGACGGACTACGCCAGGTCTGGTGACTCGTACTACCCGGTAAGGGCCTTCCCACTTCGGCGTCAACTTGTTTGCACCCTTGGCATACCAAACGCGCCTAAGGACAAGGTCGCCTTCCTCAAGACTCTGGGCATGAACCATGCGGCTATGATAGCGACCTTGCTGTTAGCGTGCAGCACGCGTAGCAGCCGGGAGACAGTTCTCCTCAAGTAGCACGGTGTCGTCACTTCTCTGCTATTCTTGCGCTACTTCATCGTAGGCAAGTACTGAAGGTGACCCGTATATGAGTTCCGTGGGGATCACTGCTTCCGCCCCATAGACTAGGGAGAATGGAGTCTGGCTGGTAGCTCAATTTGGTGTCGTAGGGAGGGACCAGAGAACCACCGGCAGCTCATCGATGCATCGCCTGCCACATTTCTGCAGCCCTTCAAATGTTCTTGTCTTGAGTCCTCGCAGCACTTCAGCGTTCGCCCTCTCAGCTAGCCCATTGCTTCTGGGATGGGCAACAGAGGCGAATGCTACCTTTCTTCTGAGGGCATGAACGTATTGCATGAAGGCGCGGCTTGTGAATTGGTTGCCGTTGTCAGTGCTGACTCTGGCGGGTACTCTGAAATGGCACACCAATCCTTTCAAGAACATGATAGCTGGCTACGCGGTCGCCTTCCTCACAGGCTCCACTTCCGGCCACTTTGTAAAATTGTCGATAGCAACATACAAGAATTCAAAGCCCCCGGTAGCAGGGGGAAGGGGCCCAAGATGTCGAGCCCCCAGACCGAAAATGGCCATGTTAGAGGGATCGTCTGGAGAGCTTGATCAGGCAGATGAATATTCTTGGAGTGGAACTGGCAGGCTTCACATCTAGTGACTAGCTTAATTGCATCTTGGAGGGCCGCGAGCCAGTAGAAACCTTTCTAGAAACCTTTTCCGACTAGGGACCTTGATCCAATATGGGAGTTGCACATGTCTTTGTGTAACTGTGCCAATATTTCCTTTCCTTCTTCCCGGCAAATGCACTTCAATTTCACACCATTGGGCCTTCTTCTGTATAGTGTGTCGTCAATGAACTGATACATACTGGGCCTCCGGGCTACTCTTTCAGCTTCTTCTTTCTCTTCGGGAAGTTCTCCTATTTGGAGAAAATGGACTATAAGTCGCGCCCAAGTTGGAGCCTGAGGCTCGGCAACAAGGATCAGCGGCACCTCCTCGTTCACGGGAGCACATGCCTCAACCGAAAAGACTGGTAGTTAGGCGGGAGGGCGCTGCTCACTGATCGAAGGGGAGTTGTTCCCGCCAAGCTCTCTACCGGGAGCTTCTGGAAGCTCTGCCGGGAGAGGCTTGCTGGAGTCTAGTTTCCTCCTCTTTCTAGCCATTGTTGCCGGGGATACAGAGGGCTGAGTCGGATGGAGAACAAAAGTCCCTAGTTCCATAGAAAGTTTTTGCGCAGTGCACTTTGACAGATGATCAACAATGCTATTTTCCACACGTGGCACATGCTCTGTTTGTATTCCTTCAAACCGCTCCTCCAACTTTTTCACTTCCTCTATGTATGCCTCTATCAATGGGATTTGTTAATCCTTGTTTACTTGCCTCACCACAAGTTGTGAGTCTCCATGAATGATCAACTTCTTGATTCCCAGTTTTGTTGCAATCCTCACCCCGGCAAGGAGTCCTTCATATTCTGCTGTGTTGTTGTTAGCCTTCTCCCGAGGGAAATGCATTTGAACCACGTACTTCAGGTTCTCCCCAGTGGGAGCAACGAGAAGCACGCTAGCTCCTGCACCTTGTAGGGAGAAGGCACCATCAAAGTACATGATCCATTCTTGGGGTGCTTCCTTGTCGGGGATAATTGTCTCCGGCGTCTCTTTATCTGGAGATGGTGTCCATTCTGCAATAAACTCCACCAATGCCCTGCTCTGAATAGTTGATGTGCTATCAAACTTCAAACCAAAGCTTGATAGCTCCAAAGCCCATTCCACTATTCTGCTAGTGGCCTCAGGGTTCCTCAATATGCGTTACAAGGGGAAGCGGGAAACAATTTTGATCTCGTAGGCTTGGAAGTAGTGGCGCAGTTTCCTTGAGGCCGTGATGAGGCCAAACATTAACTTTTGCACGCCAGAGTACCTTGATCTAGCCCCCTGTAGTAGGGAGCCGACAAAGTACACTAGCTGTTGCACCACCTTCTTCCTTGCCATGACCCTGGAATTGTCTCCGTTGCACAACTCCTCTCTGTTCTGATCTGCATTTGATCTTGTTGGGACGAGTTCACTTTCTGCTCCGAAGCGGACGGTAGTTGCAGCTGCTCCTCCATCTACTTCCCACTGAGCCACTAGTGCTGCAATAACCACTTGATTGGTTGCCGCCAGGTACAGCAGCAATGGCTTTTGTGGTTTAGGAGCGACTAGGGTGGGAACAGAGGAATGGTATGTCTTCAAATCTTGCAGCCCAGCGTCCGCCTCCAGGGTCCACTCCACGGGCCCTGCCTTCTTCAAGATTTTGAAGAACCTCAAGGCGTGCTTGGCAGACTTGGTAATGAGCCTGCTCAGCGCAGCAAGACATCCAGTCAAACGCCTCACATCTTTGACTGTCTTGGGTGCTTGAATCTGCTCGATCGCCTTGATATTTTTGGGGTTGGCCTCTATCCCTCGAAGGCGCTGATTTTGAAGGATACTTGCACTCGGTGCTCGACTTGGATAGTGCCGGAGTCACTAAGCCATTTTACTTTGTATGGATGTGGGTGCTTCGTCTTGGGGAATTGGAGCTTGGAGCAAAGTTCTTCACTTGCGAGATTGTGGCAACTCCCTCCATCCATGATGACCTTGACGGATCGTACATTGATGCTGGCCTTGGTGTGGAATATGTGGCATCGTTGGTCTTCTTCTTGGTGATGTTGGAGAGTCGAGACTTTGGAGACAACAAGTGCTGGACTTGAGTCTTCATCACAAAAGACTTGTCCGTCTTCATTGTTCACTTGGCGGTGCATGGCAACTTGCTCAACGGCTTCCATTTCTCCTTCGCTCATGGAATCATAAGTGCCATCGTCGTTGAAGATCATGGTGCACTTGTTGGTGCACTCATTGGACTTGTGGCCTCGGCCGCCGCAAGTGAAACATGAAAGCACAAGTGCTCCCTAGGTGGTTTTGATAATTGATGACAACATATCTCTTGTTGGACTAACACTTCTATCTAGCATGTTTCAGATAAGTTCAACAATGAAGTGGCATGGACTAAAGGTTGTGGGAACTCCTTCAAGATGCTAAGGACAAGGGATTGGCTAAAGCTTCAAGCTCAAGACTCTTCACTTTTACATTTTAGTGATCCAAGATCACATTGAGTCCATAGGAAAAGCCAATACTATCAAGGAGGGATGAGGTGTTGCTTAATGAGCCTCTTGCTTCATGTGCTTAATGATATGCTCCAAAATCCTCAACTACTTTCCCATATCCACATATGACCTAAACCCTAAGCCAAACTCGGTCCTACCGATTTTTCCTATCCGGCGCCACCGAGTTTCACTTGTCATAAGCCACTGCCAAACCCTAATCATCTCGGTCTCACCGAGATGGGCTTGCAAACTCTCTGTTACCCATTGCAATATTCTCGGTCCCACCGAGATATGCAAACGGTCCCACCGAGTTTGCTTGACCAAATCTCAGTTTCACCTATTACCCAAATCGGTCCCACCGAGTTTGAGTAATCGGTCAAACCGAGTTTTGGATTTACCCTAACCCTAGCACATTGGTCCCACCGAGTTGATCTAGTCGGTCCCACCGAAATCACTAACGGTCACTAGGTTTACATTTTCGGTCCGACCGAGTTTATTGATTCGGTCCCACCGAGATTGGAAAACTATGTAACGGTTGGATTTTGTGTCGAGGCTATATATACCCCTCCACCTCCTTCTCATTCGAAGAGAGAGCCATCAGAACACACACATCATTCCAACTCATTTGTTCTGAGAGAGAACCACCTACTCATGTGTTGAGACCAAGACATTCCATTCCTACCATATGAATCTTGATGAGGACATCAATACCATTGTTACACCCACAGCCCCTACTGTTACATATACTGGACCAATTACTAGAGCTCGCGCACGCCAATTAAATTACCAGGTACTTTCGTTTCTTGGTAATGATTCTAATGTTCATGAGATTATGATGCTGCCTAAATTGGATACATTTGTTTTGCTTACAAATGAAGGTCCTAGCTTGGAGAAGGATGAACATTGGAGCAAGAACACGAATGGAGTTGATGGCATGCGCAAGGGGATCAAGAACGGAGTTACAAGTGATGATTTCAGGACTTTGAAGCCGCCATAAGGAGTGCATGAAGCCTTGGACGAAATATACAAGATGCCACTTCATAATATTCGTCCATAGGCTATTCTAGGTGCTGCGTCACCTTATTAATGGGCCAGGCCCATGTAATTTCGAAATACTTAAGTATAGGCTATTTTTAGAGTCCGTATGTGTGGGGAAACAAGAGTTAGGGTTGGTTTCGGACCCCACCCTCAAGGGCCACGAAATTCCCCTCTCTTCCTCCATATATACAGCCCTTAGGGCGTCGTTTAGACTTGGGTTTTGTTTAGATTAAAAGTTCGCCATAGCTGCAACTTCGCGTACTTCGTTTGTGTCCAACGACCAGACCAAGACGTCACAGAACCCCACCTTGATCAATAAAGCTTTCATCTTATATTCGCAATATCCAGATTGCAATCTCAGCTTCTTGCTTGTTCTTCGTTTGCTCGCAGGAAACAGGCCCTCGTGGTCAGGTTGATCGTGCTCCGGCGTGGTCAATAACCCCTCGGAAGTTGGTTTAGCGATTGCTAAGGCGCGACGTCTCGCACGTTCGTAGTCGGATCGTCAAGGTCGACTCCCACAGAAAACGATAGCCACCATCTCATCGAAACATCGGGACACCTTTGCCTCTATCAAGTGGTATCAGAGCTCCAGGTTGCTCGGTGAGATTTTACAGTTTTTCGTAGATTAGATTGAGTCTGTTCTTCATACCTACAGTCCACGAAAAAGCCACAAAAAAAAATTAGGGTTAGTTCATCATATCCGAACCAATCTGAGCCTTTGCATAATCTTTTTAGGGTTTTTGCTTTGTTGAATTTGCGGTTGCATCGTCGTGTCAAGTTGCTGGTCTTAGAGTCTAGTCTTTTAGAGTTTCGAGTTCTGGTCATAAGTTGTCACGCCGCCGCCGCACCATCATCATCGCCCATCTACCACTTTTGCTTATCCGCCACCGCTTTGAATCCATATCCATATACCACCACCAATCCGTATCCATATACCACCACCAATCTGTATTCATATACCACCACCGCTACCATATACCACCACCGCTGCCATATACCACAACCATATATCCACCACCAATCCGAGTTCTTCTCATATTAGGTTTGTTCTTGAGATCAATCTCAATTCCGATTCGTGTTTCCTTGCCTGCGTAGGTCTCGGAAAAAAAAAAGAGTCTGGAGACCCCCGGGCAGTTTTTAGGCCAAAATTTTCTCGGGCAAAATTTTTTTTCCCTATCCTATTTTTAGGCTTTTCTGAGTCTTTTGAGCCACGTGCCATCATAGTGATTTTTTGTCGCACTTTTTCGTCGTCGCTGCCCTGATTTCCGAAAAAAAAAGTGGAAATTTTTTTTTTCGTGCCCATACTATCAGTTTGACGAGGGAAGAGTTTTGAGACACTCGCCGTTATAGTAATTTTTCGCAAAAAAAAAGAGGAGCGCAAAAAAAAAGAGAGGAGCGCAAAAAAAAGGAGCGCAAAAAAAAAGCGAAAAAAAAAGTTCCAGAGTGTGCTTTTCCCTTATTTACGTGCAGCGCCGTGATTTTGTTAGTGTTCTAGGCTCGCGTCTCTAGCACGGTCTAGCCTAGGACCAGCACAGTACCGTCGTTGAGCGTTTATTCAACTTTGCATCTCTGAATTGATTATTGCTGACCCTTTTTGCTACCATACTATAAGCCTTCCCAGCTCCACATACCTCTACGTCGTGCGTTTGACTCTCCCTGGCAATCGCTCTATCCAAGCTTTTGAGAGTTTTGACTACAACGGTTGCCGATCACCGCCTGCTGCTGGGTAAGAACTGGTAAGAATTTGAGATTTGCTTGACGGATTTGTGACACCCGCCACCACCACCTCTTGTTAGTATTCTGTAGGATCATATTCTTGTGTGTTTTCTATTGTTGCTAACCATGGCAGGATCACAAGCCGACGAGACTGACTGGGAGAACATGACGAATCAGGAGTTGCATGATAAATTTCAGCAAATGATGAATGGACAGGTGCAGGATGTGCTAAACAGATTTGAAGAGGCCATGGAGAAGATAGATGACATGGAGAAGACGTTC